>NW_022735649.1:69151-119342 GCF_011630105.1 Anneissia japonica | reverse complement strand
ATTATATATATATATATATATATATTATATATATATATATATAATATATGTATATATATGTGTATATATATATATAAATTGTAACCTGAAGTCAATGGTGAACTCTAGGATATTCAGGAAGGCAAAGCCATCTGACACTCTGTGGTGGCTGATAATTTTCAGCGATAGGTCAGCATTGTCCAGACCCGAAGTCCTGGTGTGGTATGGGGGACAGGATAATTCTTGGTCATTTTAGCTCTATTGGGATAGTTTAGAGCATATTCCCAGAAGAAAAATGTTTTTGGTCATCCGATTTGTAGTTGACAGGACTAAGCCTGTCTTATTGTGGAGTTTAATCCCCTTTCCCCTCTGGTACTATCTAGATTCTATTTCAACTTGGGCACAGTTGTGGAGAAAACTCCAAGACAGGACTACTTTTTTTAGACAGATTACTGTAGCTAGGGCAGATTCAAACAGTGCAATCGCACCCCTCTGAATTGTATTGAGAAAAAATCGTCGTATTTTATTATTAATATGAATTAACCTGTAAGATTTTTAGAGTGTGAGTACATGTCCGGGCACCTAGAGGTACACTGCTCTCAAAATCTTCTCACCTCATTCACCCTCCGCCCCCCCCCCCCCCCCCCCAAATCCTGCATCCACCCCAGATTAGTGCTCTGTTTCTACAGTACTGTAAGCTTCCACTTTAATAGAATCTTATATCTGCCATGGAGCTTAATGTTTTGTCCACACTATAACATTTTATGTTCAAAATATGTGATAATGCTTATATTTGGGTGTAATATGACATCATCATGCCTATATATGGCACATTACTTACTGATTTCTTACATAAAATTTAATAGTGTAGACAGAGCTAAAAAAGAACTAGTTTTACTGAGTCCTGGCATAGTTAAAATTTATTTTTTTTAACTCGGTAAAGTATGCTAGATGCATGCTACTATATTAAATACCATTAAGTGTCCCTCATAACCTAACATCTGCCTGCCACAAGAACATAATTGTCTATTTTAATATGTGCATATTAGGCATGGCACTTCACATTATTACCCCTCTGTCATTTCAACAAAATGTCAAACGCAACACAATCTCTAGCTCCATGGAGAGTGTTGCACACCATTGCAGATCTGCACATGTGCAGTCCGCATGTATAAGCATTCAAATCTATGTTCGTGGGTGGAGAGATTGAATCGAGCGTAATACGTGCCTTGCTATTAAGAGCACGTGTGAAACAGACAACTACAGACACCTTCTGTATTTAACCTATATTTCAAATCTTCGAAATGTTTGTGTTTAATGTTTTCTTTAATAATTTTATGATGTTGAGATGTTTTCTGATTTGTATTGTTACATGTTGAGGGTCCAAATGATTTATCAGCTTTATAACAGTTTGAAAGTTAAATTTAATTTGTATTACCCACAGGGAAACTTGGTTCTCCTAAAAAGTAACATCAAAATGCAATCTCTGCGTCAAAGTGTTCTTGTGGTTCTAAAATTATGCATCCAGTTCTATGCCACCCGACAACTTATAGGACATACCTACCCACTTTAGGGATCCTGCAGTTTTATACCGACATACCTACTTTAAGACCCCAGTTTACTTGATTTAATATTCTGTTCTAAAACAACCTTTCTGTTTCGCTACAATATTCTTTGATTAGAGGTTTTTTATTCAATTTTGTCTAGTTTATTAGACTCACAGCCTTTGTCTTCAGACACTATGATCAAATAATGTTTTATTTATACAATTTACATATTTTGTCAATATTCACCAAATAACTGCGTTGGTATTCAAAGGTTAAAGGTTAACTTTAATCTTTGTATTATTATTATTATTTACATTTTGCAAGTATTATATGAATTGTTTTTTATTGACAGGTGTTTGTCCAGGAAGGTGTAATCTGTAGCATTGACCAGGTCTATTGTAGAGCAGTAAAAACTTATCTTTTCAAGTATCATTGGAGATTATAATGGCGTGACACCAGCACTGGTACAGGGACTTATGTTCCAACATCTCTTAGGTAAGATATCTTCATTATTTTACCTTATGGAGTGTACTTGTAGTATTTGTATAAACACAATTTGTAAAGTTGTAGCACAGATAGAGAGAGTATTGGGTTCTCTGTCAGTCAGCAGACACCAGTGTGTGATGGCAGATCATACATTGTAATTTTTCAACTATGAATTTTCTTGCATGGCGTAGCTCCTTTTTCTTCAGATAGTGGTTGCTGTTTTTTCTCTTCAATGATACTTGTCACATTTTTTATATGGAGTTGTCAGATGGAAAGCATGTTATCAAACAGAGATCTGTTACTCTGTAAAAAATATAATTTAGTTGTCAGAAGAAAAGTTTTCATTATAGAGATGTGGTACATTGTTCCTGTATTTGCTGTCTAGATCAATTTTCGTAAACTGGTTTTCTATAGGTAAAGGTAGGAGGAATCCATTAAACTTGCAGCTCGTTGCGCTGAATTACGTATGGGCGTGGTCCATGACTATTGTAGCAGCCATAGAGAGGTGCTTAGTTCACATCATTCCACAATGACAACAGCTGAAATGAACCATACTGTAGCATCGAGGTATTAAACCTCCTACTGTACTCTTCCGAAAAGTACAGTACAGCATGGGTTCTTTAAATTTACACACTGGACCTCCCGTTTTATCCGAGAGGACTTGACTCTACAATCTGAACCCTGGGTGAGGAGTGGCTTGAACCAGTGACTATGTTATGGGCGCCCAGCACCCTGCCTTACTGCTCGACAACTCGACTCGCCTGTAGCCGAGTCCAAACCTACCGACAATCGCCACACTGCTCCACAATCATTACATAGGCAAAACTGTTAGCATTAGATGTTATTTTTATATAAGTATATGATTTTAGTACAGTAAATCAGTATGTGAAATAAAAAGAAATTGACATAGGATATGTTGATAGTTATTTTGAAGTATAGGTACTCATCATAGTTAATTGTTGAAAACATGCACAGTGGTTGTCCAATAAAAAAAAAAAAATTGGCATCGTTCGCCAAAATGGCGAAAGCAGATTTTAATATAAACAAATTTAATCTTTGTCTAGGCTAGGCATAGGCTAGGCTCTTAAGTAATTACCATCTTGAGCAGCAGACATATCGCCTCACTAAGTGTCCCTATTTGCACCGCATTTAAGATTTCAGACACTGTCAAGTTTGTGGAAAATCACAGATAGATAGTTCTATCTGGGCATGCGTATGGACATGCATGGGCAGTTTTAAAGCACACAGTCTGATCATTGCCTGCAGATGACACGCTAAAAATATCGTTTCCACGCTAAAGACAACGCTAAAACGTTATTTCTTCAGCGAGTTTGCAAAACATAGATATTATACTATACTACATAAAATATAATACATGTATTCTAAAAATCTGAATCTCCTATTCCGATTGTGTTATTCGGTCCAAACACAAATATCAATTTCTAAAATCAGACGATCTATCAGTTACAGTATGTAAACATTGTAATAAAAAATAACAAAACTTACAAGCATAGGCCTACCAGATGCCGTGGAAAGAAACTGGAGATTACAATAAATTGATTAAAATGACACGCCAGTAAATGTTAATATTACATAAAATAAAAATTAAACCTTCCACCAGACAATACTCAAAGCATGTCTGCGGGTGATGCTTATCAGTAGACGTTTAATTTGGATTCGGACGTCGTTAAATACGTCACTGGTGTAGATTAAGAAAGTACATAGCCTCAGTCACTCATGTTGCTATTTTAATTTCAAAGGAAATTTGTAGAGAATGAAATTTTTCGATAAAATGTAACTACAGTATAATAGAGTTTCTTTATTTGTTTAAATAATCTGTTTACTTAAAACTTTATCGGTTATTACGCTGAACTTGTTTTTGTCATGCACTACACCTATGAAACTTTGGGTGATCTGACATCATCCCAATCTAAGTATGTGTTTGCCTAAAGGGCAGGGTTTTGGAGGCGCGTTCTTATTTTTAATTTGGTGAAAAAAATGAAAAACCTTCCTCAATTTTGGCAAAAGAAAATTTGACCCTAGCGTGAGCATAAGGTTTCAAAGGCATATTAAATTGATTTTTTAGATAGATAGAGTCTACTAATATGTAGAAAATACATATAATTTTTTCCTCTCCATGACGAATTGCGGTTTTTCTCCCCGATGGGGGGTGGGAGGTCGAGATCTGGCCCTCCTGGTCCCCCAACTGGCGCCATCCATGTTCAGGAGTGGAACTTTCTGGTGCTTAGAAAAACTACTGTACAATTTTGACCATGTTAAGCTGTTATGAATAAATATTTGAACATACAATATTGTCCAAAAAAATGTTTATAAATTCTTTTTTGGATTTCTGTCTTGACGTTCCCTGCCACTCTATTTTGGCATTCCATAACATGACTTAATAATGCTAAACATGGTTGCTATGTCTGGCAATTAAGTTGAGAGTTATTACATCAGCATAATATATGGGTCTCTAAACTCAGCATTACTCCAGTCCATGTTGTCTCAGGTTACAGGGTACAGTATTATCAAGGAGGTATAATTTTTATCCCCTTGGTACTATCATCCATTTCTAACAGCTTGTTCAATGTAACATGTAATAATATTACTTCTTGTACAGTATGTTCATGTTATGGCCTAAAGGCTACCTTATCCAGCTTATAGTATATGAATATCCTTTCTACATGCCATGACATACTGTACAGTATTATCATGACATATCGTGTCATTCAAACAATTCAGTAATCAAAATATCTTCAGACACATGTACAGTATGCTAATCATGCAAGATCCACAAAGTTTGTGCAAAAGATCCAACTTCATATCAGTATCAAAAATATGTTTAATTCTATCATGTTTATTTGCATGCCACTAAAAAATTCTCCTGGGTAAACCTTTGGCTAGACTTGCCACAAGTCTCTAATTTATTGGTTCTTCATAGTTTTAGAAACTTTCGGAGAGCGCCACCAACATATCTAGAAGCTTTTTATGCTGTTGAATTTGGATCGCGGAATTAGAAAAGCCTGGAACGCCATGTAAAGTAATATAGAATGCCATTGGTGCCAAAATCTATTTATTTTTAATAGTTTCAAAAGTTTTTTGGGGACTGTGGATCTTTTCTAACCTTTGGCCATCCCAGGGAAGGTTTTAGTGGGGGATCCAGAAGGGCAAAGGACCCTCTGTCAAAGAATTTCCAGCAAAGTTGTCGAGGAAAATCAAATCTTGAGCACCGAAAGTACAATTCAAGCATGCCAATATTAAGCTGTCAAATTTTAGGTATTAAAAACTGTTCAGTGCGAGCAGTACTACCGTATGTGTGAGGTGTATACTGTTGCGATCGTAGGGGTTTCAGTGGCGGCGCCAGCTCTTCCCCCGGCGGGGCTGCTACCACCAACAGGGGGACTAGTAACCCCGACAGGGAGATTCTTAACTTGCATGGTTTTCTATCAAATTATCCTTTTTAAATAAAGAATCCCATAATTACCTTTTATTATTTTTTAATAAAAAAATAAAATTACCCTGACAAATTTAATTTTTTCCCTGACCGGAGCAGGGGAGGGGGATAGATCATGGACCTCCTTGTCAGGGAGCTTATACCCCTCATCGGGGAATTCCTGGTGCCGCCCTGGGCAATTCTCTCTCTGCTAGAACTGGGTTTCCACCTCAGAATATAATCCTTTCACATCATCAGCTCTGTCCCAAGGCAGTCAGCCAGCTTCAATTAGAACTTTAATTACATACTACATAAATTCTCCATGCATTACCGTTACCCTTTTAAATTGGCTGGTAATGAATTTAAGAGTTTTCAGAGTAAAATCAGCATACAGTGTTATGTTTCAATCTGTGTCATACTTTATTGATAACTGATTTATTTTCTTTAAATTAGTTTTCAATCTTCGCCTCATTATATTGATAGCTCACTTATTTCTTTTGAGCAGGGTCGAAAAATGTGTGCAATTGGGTGTCAGAGGTACAGTACTCCCAGTGGCGTACTATGAACTCTCAGCCCTGGGTATTTATCATCATTTTTTCCCATACATTGTCTGAGTGGGGCTTTTAAGGAGCAATGAAGCAGTAGTTTGTAAGGCCTGAAGTTAAGCCTTAGCCAGAGACCTCTTTGTTAAACCACTGGATATTGCGTTCCCAGAGGCTTTTTTGTGGGGGCGGGAGGATGCATTGAGGGAACCTCACTTGGGCTATTATTTAATGAATTGGAGATAATTTTAATTGTTACTTTGTTGATAAGCCATTCTCTCCCTAGGATATCTGACCGTCATTGACTTTTCAGTGCGGTTGACTTCAATACACCGCCAGAATAGGAAACAATTTTTTTTCTGTTGTGAGTAAGCAGATCAGATCTTTATTTATTTATTTATTTATTTATTAATACAGTATAATTTTGCTCACTCCTAATGACCACTGGTATGTGCTATATTGTGTATAACATTTGGTGCTAGAGGCATTTTGTGAAGGTAGCCTGCTTTTGAATAAGCAGTTCAATTTTTAATTACAGTTTTTAAGTAGTTTCTGGACACATTTACTAGAAATAATATCTTAGATTTAAACAGAATTTTTTACCCTGCTTTGTGTGCCAATGAGATCCCTATTTTGACAAGATTGGCTTGTGTACAGTTCACAATAATTATGTGCAAAAAAAATTCCATTCTGTGTTCTCTGTATCAATATAGAGCTTTTAAAGCATTATATTAGTTTTACGTGCGCGTTTTAAGCAGTAAAGAAGAGTCATGGTTTACAGTTCATAGCGATTTCTTACTATTAACTATGTTAATACGTACAGTGCCTTTCCCTAAGGCTGAGTACTAATTTATAAATGCAGACCATTATGAGCCGTATAGTAGGTGAGACTTGGATGTAATTGGCTGTTGAACTTATAAAAGGCTGGTTTATCAGCCTGAATTGGATTTTTCTAAATGCTATATTCACCTTGGTCAATACTCTCCTGCCTAGCTGGGCATGGTGCTGTTTGTAGCCTGAAAGCTGTCGAGAAGTGTGCTTGTAAACCTTGGGCTGGTGATCAAGACTATTGCACAGTAAATGTAAGTAATTTTCTTGTAGAGATTCATTCTGCCTAATGTTTCCATATAGATTGCATTTTGAAAAATGCTCTTTGATGTGATTGGTAGATTACACATTGGTAGTGACAGTGGAGTACTAGAATCAGAGTAGGATCATACGGCAGGGAATGGATTACAATCAATTATAAGGCTACAGGGTGAATAAATTTAGAGTTCTGACAAAATCTGTCCTTTTCCTGCTAGATATGTTTTATGTTATTGATTGTCATACTGGGTTGATGAAAATCTATTTAAGATTAAAATGTTAATGGCCAAAATAACGCCATTGAAATATTCTATAAATATCTGTAGATTGTTTACTTCGCAATCTCAGAGTCATGTGTATGACTTCTCAAAAATTGTAATAAACTTGCAATGATGGCACCAAGTTTTCTTTATAATTTCTTTATATTCTGTGTCTATATATATGTCCAACAATTCTCAATCAAACCACCATTATATAACCTACAGTATATAGCAATTCACATGTAGCACAAAATAAAATCTGACTAATATTTGCTGGATGTTTATTGAGCCTGTTTATATAAAAGACACTTACGAATGAAATAGAAAAATGGGGTTCCGAAGCATGGAACTGAAATAGTCTTAAAAAATGTACAAAGGTTGCCCCAATACTTTATTACTGGCACAAAAAGGAGCATTAATTGGTGTTAATTAAAGAGTCGGATTAATGGCTATGAAAACCATAAAACTTTATTTATTACAAAAAAATGTAACATTTTTCAGGGATATCTTTGTAGATATTCGTACCAATATTATTCGTATTCACAACAGTACCATAGTTACCAACCTGAGAGATTTGAAATGCGTGAGTGACTATACCAGTTGGCTGTGGAGGGGTCCAAGCGGCAGGGGAACCACCCCTCCCCCCAACCGCTCCGACGATCTGAGCATTTTTAAGCTTTTTTAAAACGATTTCAGGGAGTGTTTGTTGATAACACAGGTACATAAGCAAAAATATTATTAATAAAGCCAATTTAAGTTTTGATGTAGGCCTACTGTATGTTTAATTTGAGCACCTGCACTATGTAGACCTACACAAACATTTCATTACTGATCAATTTTTAGTAACTCGTTAGTGAAATAAGTAGGGCCTTCAAGGAAATACTGTACTCGTGACTCAAGTTACTGCATCACCCTTTTTATAGTATTAATATAACCACATTTTGTTACAATTTCTGTATGAAATATTTAAACTATTGGACAATTTGCTGACTAAATTGCTGAATTGTAGAATATAAGATGTTTCTTTCGACTACTGTACGATGACCAATGAGTCAGAAAAACATTGTTTGTATGACTCTAGTCTAGGGCTAGGCCCATGTTCATGCGACAAGGCTATGCAAACATGTTCAAGTTTTTATCTATTTATTTCACTCCATTTTAAATCTAATAGGTCAAAAGTCTGACGTTTATTAAAGAAATATTTACCACAGCTTTTCAATAAGTTATTTTACGATAAGATGTACAAATAAATAACTTTGAGGAGTTTACAAACTGTCGAAGTTTACTTTAAGTGGAGGCTTATTGTATAAAGAAACTGCCAACTACTGTAGCCTCAAAAAACATGAAAACTATGCATGCAACTTGTCTAAATATTGGCCGTATTCGACTGGTCGTTCTTCGTTAAACCACGCCCACCTGCGCAGTAATAAAATCGTACTTAATGAAGACAACCAGTCAAATAGAAAACTGGTAAATACTCGACAAAACAAAATGGCTGCATGGTTTCCGTGATACACGCTGCGTAATCAAGGCTGCTTCGGATTGTGGCAGTATGGGTTTTTCGTAAAAAAAATGTTTTCATAATTTTTTTTAATTCTGAGCCTACAATTATTTTTTTACTTTAGTGTGGGTAAATATTGTAATTTTTATTTTCTGAAATTTAATCTAAATTATATATATTAACGCAAATGTTGTTGCTAAACTTACCAATCGGCCATATATTTTTTGGTCATGTGCATAACATAACACTGATTAACACATTCTGGTTACGTTAATTTTCATTGTCAATGAAGTCTATTTTACGAACCAGTCGAATGAAAATAATACTCAACGAAAATTCATACTCGACGAAATGAACCAGTCGAATAAGCCCATTATTTGCATGTCTAATAAACACTTTCAAAATATTAACAAGAGCCACACATGCCACCCCAGGTCAAAAGTAAGTGAGGAAGATACAGTAAATTTGCTAAGCAACGCAAGGCATGATGGGACTTCATACCTGTATTACTTTGTTTACTGATCAAAGTGTAGAATGTGTGTCAACAATCAAGCTAACCATTTACTACAGTAGGGTCATGTGATCTCTTTGCATGTGTGTAAATGATTGTGGATTATTACAGTCGAGTCCATTTTTGTCTGAAATACCATATTTTGAAAGTTGCCATTAAGTGGAAGCTTGTTCAAGTAAACTCTGTTGCCTTCTTATATTGGAAACAATGTAGAAACATTTGTTTCTTTCATATAATCATTGGAATTTAGGTGGAAACAGGCTGCAACATGTCTTTCTTTGCAGTAACAGCAAAGAGTAAGTTGGATATTTCTTTTGTTCTACACTAAAGGTTTATATCTCATTCAGCTGCTATATGATATACTTTAATTTTTCTCAATTTGTTATATTATTATTATTACAGTATTTAGAAACTTGACGCAAAAGAGTGATTTTTTTTTAATTGCACTTTGTTGTAATAATCAATTTTTTAAAAAGGGTCAGGACAACTTAGTATACAGACCTTCCATAAATCAGGCGTATTCCCTGCCAGCCCTGAAACGTTGGACTGTAAAATGAAATTTCATGAACAAAATGATTTTGTACTTTTCAGAACAGCTTAAAATAAAAGATTGTTTCATTATATGTCAGAAGACTTTCGCCCTGGATCCCCAAAAGGGTTTTTCTTTTGACTGTACCGTGTGTTCTGCTCTTTATTGAATATTGTAAACCCCTGACCATACAGGGCCACCGAGAGGGGCAAAGGGGAAACATCCCCGGGGCCCAATCTTAAAGGGGCCCATAGAAATTGCAGATAGCATTTTTTTCCCCACATTTTTTCAAAAATAATGATTACTATCATGGGGCCCTCAATAATGGCATGGGTCCCTCCAGATTGACAGGATCCCCTCAAAAAAATTTTCTCTCTTTCGATGCAATCTTTCAAGTGCTTCGCCCTCGTAACTGGGGCCCACACCAACCCTTGCCCCTATTACAGTTTCCCTCTTGGCGGCCCTGCCCCTGACCGACATCTTTGCTTCACTTGAATTTTTTCTTGTGGTCGATTTGAATGTGTTAATAATTTTAATAAAAACAAAAAGTAAAAACAAACAATACGATTGTCATATTAGTTGATTTAAATATTGAACAAATAAAAGATTCATACACATTACTCTCACCAACATTCATCACTCCCAACTTTATCCACCCTTTATATCTTAATTATTTATTGATTACAACATTCTTGAGGAAAATATAAAACAATATGTACAGTAAAATGTTGAGAAATTTATCCTACTCAGAAAAAAAGCATGGTGAAGGTAAAGGTGGAGAAATAAACCCATATCATGCATTGTGCTGAATTGTGTATGGGCATTGTCTAACTGCCGTAAAGAGGTGTTTATATGTGTAAAGGACCTCCATTTTAAGTCCTTATCCGAGACGACTTTTTCCTACCAACCGAACCCACAGAGCAAAAAGGGGCTTGAACCAGCGAACACCCCTGCTTGGCCACTTGACTTGCAATGGAGAACAGCTGCAGTTCAACTAATCAAAAGCTTGTGATTCTGATCTAGCCAGTTATATGTGTCCATGGAAAGTGCGGTTTTCTTTCAGAATTCCCACCGACTTCATATTGAAGGCTTTGTCGCAACATAGGCAATACCTGTACCTGTTGAATGCCAATCCACTATTTATGGATTACCCTTCCAGGTGATTGATTCGATGATCAGAGTAATAGTATGAATTCTAATCTTGAAACTTGAAAATGGTCACCTTCCATGGTGTAGACTAGGGGATACAGACGCACCCTCACAGCACAAAATTACCTCCGCCGGAAATAAATTTGTCCGTTTAAAGTGAAATAGTGATACAGTAGTTCCACATTCTTAATTTTTTTTGGATTCTGTCACCCCTCCCTCTTTTCCCCTGTCCTCTCCTCTCCCTCTCCACCATGGTGAAACCAGTTTACACATGGTTTTACAATAGATTAAAAATATAATGATGCACTGGTAGTCAATTTACAAAAATAAGGCAACAGTAAAAACATTATGGAATACACTTTTTTTCATAAGAACACACTAAAAACTGCTTAAAAAATATAGAACAAAGTACTGTAAGAACAAATTGAGGCTGAGGTAAAATGTCAAATGAGGTTTTTATTTTTGAAAAATAGAAAAACAAGCAAATCAAGCTGTCACATACAGTAAAATATTGATGTTTCAAAAGGTTATATCAACATTATATATACTCATGTTTAATACCTTCTGTAATACAGTTAAAGTATACTGCTGTATGTTGCATGTGGGAAAACAAGTTTCATTTTCAGTTTTCAATTGATTATCATAATAGATATGATTCTGATTCTGTACAATAATAAGTGTGTAAAATAAGAACAAAAAGGACGTTTTGAGCCTGAAATTGGCAAAAAAAAAATAGAAAATTGAGCCTAGAAAAATTTTTATTAGTGCTTATAAAAGTGTGTATTTGTGAGTTTCTCTAAATTCTACAGTATTGCTACGTGTTATTTATGAATTTATATTGTTTGTTTTGCGTTATGTAAGCTATAAAATAAGTTCAAAATTTTGATCATTTGAAGCATCCATTGGCTGCAACACAAAAATACCATACCTTAAAACTAAGTAGAAATTCTGATCCAAACGGATTATGTGCCATGGAGATTGGGTTGAAAAGAGATTAATTTCTTTGGAAAATAATAATTTTGTATTGATCCCTGTCACATGGTAAATATAATGTAGTACAGTAGTTTCATCCATGATCCAATCACATTTCTTGGACTTGATCATATGGCTCAAGAGACATTAAACCATTAGCACACCCTTGGTAACGGCATTTAAGATGTCTTGAAGGAATGTTGTATGTCCACCAGCAGTACCTTGACTAGAATCTTGTGTCGCACATTTTGTAGAATTTTTTTTTTTCTTTCCTCCACATCCAACAGCAAGTAACTTGCCAATTACAGGATGTAATGCTTTATAAACCAAACTGTTTTACTTTTTTATGCTCAGGCGTGGAGCAAGCTGTTTTAGTCATGAGAAGAGAAAACCCTGCTGTGACGTTGACAGGGTTTGAACCAGGACCTTGGGATTTGAGGTCAAGCATCTGAACCACCACGTTATTCAACTCCACTCACAATTTATTTGTTGCGTCATTCAATAGTATTTTGTTTCCTAAAGGCAGCAGGTCATTCTCATCTATCAATGCGTATTTACATTGTAAAAAATGCTGAGTATTAAAATCATATCCTCCCGTGTCTATTCTGAGTAAAAATTTACATAATTTTACATACAGTAACCAATATACTGTACTCAACTCCCTATGTAAGCCTATTATTTTTTTTTTTAGTTGAATTTACTTAGATAATCCATTCCTCATGTTTATGGACATTGATCAGTATTGCATTCTTAGAAATTGTGTGTGTGAGCATCTTGTACAATTAAAAAATAGAATAATAAATGAGCTGTTTTAATGTGCCATAGTACAGTATTAATATATTGTGTTCTGTAAAATTTTGTGTTTGATTTGAGCTAGGTATAAAATTAATGGCATTTAATGCCCTATATGAGATTTATCTTATTTCAGATATCAAAAGGTACATAAACCAGAATATTAATAATCAAAAATAGTATGTAGATTATTAACTACAGATAACTTTTTTAATATAATGATTTATTACTTTTGTCAATAAATGTGTAATATGTATCATTTTAAATTAAAAAAGAGCATTCATGAAATATTTAAACAGAGAAACTCTCTTACAATCTATTATATGAAGGCCAAATAAAAAAAATTACTTGTTTAGCATTTTTTTTTTCTACAGTACTCTCTATCAGTAATCCATAAACGAATCCCTGTTGGATGCTACTTCTACTTTAGCAGTGCCATGCCTGGCACAACTGGGATTGTATAGGCTGCAAAACTCAACACATACCCAACTGAGCATGATCCTATATGTGTACTTTTCAACTTCATAAAACAAAGTAAATCAAAACAAAGAAATAGTTCTGAAAATATAGATATTTTCAATTTCAGTCAAAAAAACAAAAAAAGCTAGTTAGTAAAATTGTTTTACTTCACTTAAAATATATTGATTCTGATTAGCATTTTTCTGAAAGTATTTATCTTCTTCTTCTTTTTTTTAATTTTTTTATTCAGTTGGGGAGATGATGCTATACAGTAGTATATTTTTTTATTTGGCCTAATATAAGACTTGTGTTTTACACCTCCCCTTTTATAACCTTCATTCACCCCTTATGTATGATTATTATTCATACTCTATTTGTCTAGATACTGTATGTTTCTGAATATTTTTGCACCTTCAAAACCTATGGTAAATTGATAATTTTTTTTTTTGTCTTTTCCAAAGTTTCAGCCTTTAAGATTAATGTCCATTACTGCTTCAGTCAGTATCTTTTTTAATACTGTTAATTCATTGGCAAGTATGAATGTATAGTAGGTCTTGGAATGGCTTAACTACCAGAATTCAAAGAAAACTTCCAAAAACCCTATTTAGTTCTTTGATTTATGAGCCAATAACTATCCCAATTTTTTTTTTTTTTGTCATGTAGGTCTACATTAGCGTGTGCTACTGGACATTTACAAAAATCATACATCCGTATAATAATTTTTATATAGTTTTATATTAAACTTTTTTCTGTCTTATCCTGTAATTAATTTTAATGTGGTGAAAGTTAGACCACAATTCAAAGCAACAGACTGTAAATCTCAGTTGAGGAAAGACCTGCACATAAGAGTGATAAATTTCAGGTAATATTTTAGTATGTGTTTGTTACTGGCAAATTAGATAAAGCGGTAAGTGCAGTGTTGAGCATTAAAGCGCATGTTTAAAACATTCTGATGCTGATCCTCACTTGTGCTCTTGGAAAAGACATTTTACATTAATTACTGCTAGGGATGGTAAGTGACATTGGCCTTGTGGGGATAATGGATTAAAAACATTTAGTACCTTAATTTTTTTTTAAATGTTAAAATTTTACAAGTGTATATGGCACATTTTTGTTGGAGCTAAGAAGCACATGGACAGTCTCTGAAAAGGGTTAATATTAATGTCAGGTTTGCTGTTAGTCCAAGCATACTGTATGGGCTCGACCAGAACACAATATGTTTCTACTATTCTTTATTTACCTTAGTCTCTGTACACTGGGCCTAAGGCTTAGGTTTATTTAACCTTATCCAGGAATTTTTTATTCTACACCTCCCCACCCCCGAATCATGAATGAAAAAGGTCATAAATCAGCCCTTTTATTATAAAAAGATCAGGCTACTCAACTCTAGGGTACTAAACAGTTTACTTACTATCAGGTCTGTGTACATAGGTGTTCGTTATGTTTGAGAAACCAAATTTTCCCACTAGATGTACTGATACTCTACAGAATATTACACGTCATTGGCAAACAATGTGCTTCAATATTTAATCAATGTTTTGTTTTATTTAGTTTAGTTTTTTTTTTTTTTTTTTTTGAAGTATTGTATCCATGGTGGCTTTTATTATATGGTACTACAGTAATATATTACTTCCTTGCAGCAGGTCTGCATTTTTTTTTTTTCTTTTGTGACTTTGACTACAAAAATTATCTTAAATTCCTCTAGCGTCAAATGTTGTATATAAACTATATAGCCCAACGAGGGTTGTTTGGAGGAAATTTTGTTTTTAATGCCTCCAGAGAAATGTTTGATGCTTCAAAATTACCTACTGGTCATATGGTCACACAATTTTACCAAACCTGCATGCAATGCCATCCTGTTTCAAACCACATTTTATAGTGATTAATATTTACTTATGGTAAGTCTGGTCAACACAATTTTCTTATTAGGTGTTATTAAGAACCATGTAATTTATTCTGTTGACTTCTGTGTCGCAGTATTAGTTGGTGCCTAAATTCCATACTTAACACAATTCTCTGCAATGCCTCATCATTTTTCATTAGCACTGTCTTCTCTCTCATAAAGCAAAGACAATGTTTCTTTATGTTGCTACTAATCACCATTTCTAATTTTGTTTAATGCTAAAACAGATCCTCTACAATGTGTATTTATAGATCTTGCATCTCGTTGAAATAAGTGTGTTGTTTGTGGTGAGCGTGCTCTTTCTGACCTAAATATCATGTGATCTACAGTAATTGCTATCGTGTTTCCAGAGACATTCGTTTTTGACTCGCGTGTTATTTTTACTTAAGAAAAATACTGCTGTTGACATTTTTCTTCGGCGAGCAAGGCCGCAAGTTTTTGTTTTTGTTTTTTTTGTTTTTTTTTATCGAACTTCTTGAAATGAGGCTACTTGCATCATCTGTAATTAAAAATGGTACATTTAATTTGCGATAGTCCTTTATTCAATTGTGATATTTTAAACAATTTTTAATACTAATTGTAATGTATTTGGGGAAAACCTGAAATAATCACAAATAATTTGATTTTGTTTTTTCTAATTAGTGACTTTTTCTACAGGGCATTTATTTATTACAACATAAGTAAAATACAAACATATGCCCTCCAAGGCTAACCAAAATTAAAACATTGAGGATTCTCCACGGCATCAAATAAAATATAAAACATTGTAATAATGCATTAAAGAAATAGAAAAATACTAATTTCATTTTATTCTTTCAGTAAATGTAATTGAAAGTATTGATTACTATGATCAGCTATGCAATATATATTTCTACATTTTAATTTTCATTTGGACACTACTTCTAATATCTGTCATTCAGTTCTGTATAGTACAGGGTAAACACAGTAGGTAATGTAGTGTAAATGCTATCAGTAAATATTCCCAATGTTGTAATTTTTTTTTTCATACAATAGCGCTTAGTACAATTTAGTATTTGAAAACATTCCACAAACTCATGTTTGTACAAGATACGATTTATTGTCTGATTAAATATGAAAAAATCCTCAAAAATGAAATTATGTTGAAAAGATATTTAAAATATAATAAGTTTACTATAACTTTTAATAACACAAATCAAACACCATAAAGTATTACAATAAATAATTAATTACCAAAGGGTCTATGCAGAAAATATAGAAGGTGTATTATTAATTCGTTATGATGGTAATTTTTCTCAGTGCTATTAACTTAACAAAATTAAGCAATTTATCCAAATATTGTGTTTTTTAGCTAATTTTCCCTAGACACTGCAAAGATGTTTCTGTGTCCTACAGTGAACTTCAATACTGTACTGAACATGTCATTCCATGAGGAGTTGGTTAAGCATCAATCCTGTGTACAGGGCGCCTGTGCATGTTAAACAAGGATAGGGGATTAATTTGTCTCCCTGAGTACTAATACAATTTCACTGCATGTCATGTATGACTGTGTGTATTGTGTGTGGTAGATATTTCAACTCATGGTACAGTACTATGTTTTTAGATACTGAACATTTGCTATTAGCTATTGGTCTATCAGCTTGGTCACACTCCATCAGCAAAATTGAAGCGGTCATTCAACCATTTTACCTGCAATGCACATTTGAACTTTAAACTTTCAAAATCAAAGCTTCTGCTGGGCAATAAATCTTTTTTTTTTTTTTTTTTTTTTGTTTGGTTTTTACTTTGTTTGAAATAATAAAATGTGTGATGAAATTTTTAAATATCCACAAAACCACAGTGGTATAAAAATAAACCAGCCAATACCTAGCTTTGCTTTTGCAACCATGGTAAACCTTTTTGCTGTGCACTTGCATGCTATTTAAACCTATAGTACAGTATTATCAACTGGCAGTAAATTACTATCAGCAACAATACCTTTGTAGATGATTCACTATAATAGTGAACTCAATTGTTTACTTGAGTATGTAATCAAGGATAGAATCTCTTATGCTGTGATTCATACCTGATGCCTTTGTCTCTCTTTTTTCTGACCATAGAAGAAGATTCCGAAGGGGAGATATTTCAGCCCGACTCTTTCCTGGTATCGACGCCAGTCAGTGGCACCTCCTCTTCCTCACGTCATCATGGTAAGCATTCTTTCTTTAAATAGTGTTAGAGGAATTGGTGATGTTATATCTCATATGATAAGATATACATATTGATATGATATACTGTACGATATGTTTGACATGTTGATGTGTGATATGTTTATAGGGTGCTATAGTAAGCATGAATATATTATTTCAATATGTAAATTATTTATTAATTTATATATTTATTCGGTCTTTAGAAAGCAGACTTGGGCTTCATTTTTTCCTATTAGGTCTATTTTACTTTTATTTTGGATTTATTAATGCTCTGTAGCATTTGCAATAGAGAGCTACTGTAAATAGGTCAGTTAAAAAAAACATCAATTATTGTCTGAAACTTACCTGGATGGACTGAGTTAAATTGCTAAGATATTTCCTGTAGAATCATCTCCACTTCAAACAACTACAGTACTCGTTAAAATGATTTCTCCCTTAGAAATTTCTGACCTGATACAGTATGCTACTACTGCGTTTTAGATTGTCAATTACATTTGTGTGATAAAAATGGTTTAGCCATATAAAACCAACTCATCTCCATGTCTTCCAATCAATCAAATATATTCATAATGATAATTAAAAAAAATATATATAAAAGTAATAGAAAGGTTATGTCTATAGCTGTTTCATGCAGTAGCAATCTTCAAGAGTGAGTGGATAGGATGGAGGTATGAGGTTCAGCAGGTGTGTATATGCTAATTGTGTTAATACAAATTCTTAATAGGTAGGAATTTGTTCCTGTGTCAGCATTTTGAAAGCAGCTCTGTTCTTTTGTTGAAAGTTGATGGTTTGTCTGCATAAATAATGTGAAATTTCTCTGTATGGCAGAGATTGCAGGGTTTTGTTTGTGTACTGTATGGCGTAGCTTTGTCAATTATGGACCATTTGATGTTGAATTGGGTGTTGCTTTCTTTAAGTTTCCATACAAGTTTTGATAATTCGGTGCTGTTAGATAACTGAAGATGCAAGGCAGTTTCCTGATAGGGGGCATTCATCTTTCATTCTTAATTTTGTTTTTTTATTTCAACCATCTTTAAAGAGGGTAACCCTTCTAGTTTAGCCCAGTAGGTTAACTGATATTCAGGGGCCCTCTTTAATAAAAAAAACAGTACAAACAACATCATTACAACATAATAATAATAATAATAATAATAATAATAATAAACTTTCAGCAGTTGCATGTACTGTATTAGATTGTGGTTTGGTGCGAAGAATTCTGCTGTTGTTGGACTGAATGATGTTTCCCATGTTTCTGGAACAGGTATAGGTAACTTTGACATTTGTTGAATCATAGCTTGTGAAGTGTACTGCCTGTACAGGAAAGTGTTTTTTAACCAAGTTCAGGAAGGATCTGCTGATAATGATATAAAAGTATGTTTTTTTTTTTTTTTTTGTTAATGAGCATATACAATGATATAGGTAATCATAATGAAATAATTATGTAGTACTACTAGAGAAACTGTAACATTTTTTATTATGTGATTTTACGATGGATTTTACCAGTTAAAAAATCATTTGCACCGCTGCACTAAGATTGTGCAAAGTGGTATGGGGAGTTGAAATGGCCGAGCGGTTAAGGCTGGGGCGCCGCAAAGTACAGCCATAATATTGGCGCTGGTTCGGACGGCACACCCGCATGGCTCTGGCGGTCAAACAGGTCTTCTCAGAAGACTGCTCATGTGCACTTTAAAGAACCCAATATATACAGCCCCTCTTGGGGACAGACGAGAGCAGCTGGACCAGTTTGCCTGGGAGCTCAGACATGAGCTCCTTAGGGTAGTTAGCAAGATTACGCAAAAACTAATGAATGGAACATCATAAAATTTAGTGAAATGGTACATAATATTCAAAGAAAAAGGTCAAAGGACAAGGTCAAGAAAATTTAATATTTTACCCTGAATATAAAAGATAAATGAATGGTCCTATACATGGCCTATGTATTGTTCGGTATTCATGCACATTGCCGAAAATAAAGGAATCATAACGTCTTTGGAATCACGCATTTCGTTTCTAAATAAAAAAATATTTGACAATGTATGAAAATTTTGATTTACTGATAAATACATAAGTAAAGATATAATTTTTTTTATTATCGACTTTGATTTAACTAATTTTTCATGTGTTAGCCTTGTACCATGCACAAATTGAGCTTAATTGTCAATTTTATTTGTTTGGTAACCATGGTTATTATCAACATTTAGTTAATTAGTTGAATTAGCTACTGAGAGATATCACAATGCAACACTCACTGGGAGAACTCATTTCATATACATTTAAAGCTTTGCTTGTCTCTCAACCTTGATCCGTCTTCTGCAAACAAAGTCTCCATCCAATACTGCTCTCCTTAAAACACATTGATCTATTTATTTGTTGAATTTTTTATTATCTTGAATTTTTGGCTGTTGCAACTGTATAACTATAGGAGAATTCCACAGTAACTGACATTACATTTCATCCTTTATATTCACATTGTTACTCACTTTCAGTGTTAGCGCCAGAGGGGAGCTGGGGGGGCTATAGCCTCCACTCGAGGAAGCCTAGGGGCCCCCCCCCCCAAGGGCCATAAAAGATGAATAAATTCCGTCTGGGAATAAAAAAAATTTTAAAAAGATTTTTTCATATCTGTTCGTTTAGCTATATATAACTATATCGCCTTCATTGTCCTATTTGAGTACCGTTTTTGTTAACTTTTCATCTCAATAACAAAAACAACAACAATAATAATAATAATAATAATAATGATATAATAACATAAATTCACGTGCCCTTTTATTGTAAGTTAACCGACTACTATATATATTACTTTTCACATTGAATTAAGCCCATAAAAACAACATAATATATTAATTCTTCTTCACAATAAATACATTTATTGGAACGTATTAGTCAGCTGAACAGTGTCAAGTGTCAAAACAGTGTTTACAGCCCATGAATTTCACGTTGGCAATTGGCAATTGCCGACCATATTGCCGAGGCAGAATTGCTACAGACGGCAATTTTTTGCCGACCTAGGCCTAGATTTCTTTGCTTTACACACTGCTTGGAAAGTCAAAAACTTTGATTGATACAGGCTATCAGACACTAAATTTCATGTACGTCATCAAACCAAGGAAATTGGTGGTTCATAAAACAGATTTGTTTGTACAAAACTATTTCTAATAGGCATGCAGTACGTAAGATTTGTATAAAATCGTCTTGTCTTTCTCACCTAGTCGTTTCGTAGGCTAGGCCTAGGTAGGAATGACGCTAGCCAGCCCAACATCGCCCAATTGAAGCCACTTGGGCCACGTAGATCGTAATTCTTTATCTAAATCTATTATTTGTTTTCATTTTACAGTATTATTATCATATTTAAAATGTTGTTTATTATCTATTAGAAGAACAACAAAATTCAACATTTTTGTAGGCCTAGGCCTAATCCTACCGTCTGTTTAAACGCAATCACGATCGCATCATGACTTCACTACTGACAAGTACTGTACATGTGTGGAAAACCCCTGATAGATCATTCTGGGCATGCGCATGGACATGCATGGACAGTTTTGAAGCAGCCTGTGATGATTGATACGATCGTAGCTTTTACGAAAGTGATGTTTCCCATGCCAAAGATAACGATAAAACGAACGCTAAAGCAATTTTCTTATGTAAAACATATGTATTTATACTACACTATTAAATTAATACAAGTACGACCATTCTTTTACCAGTAATATATTGATTTAATAGGAAAATTAACAAAATCACAATCTGTAGATGACGATGTAAGGTCGAGCATTCGGAAAAATCGTAGTTTACTATATAGGCCTTGGTAGTAAAAAATTGCCGAGGCTGCCGACCTCTGAGAATTTAAGGTCGGCAAATTTTTGCCGACCTAATTTTTTCCAAATTTCATGGGCTGGATTATTTCGATATTTTATAAATGTCAGTGCATATTAATGTTATGTATTGAAATTAAAAAAATACAAAATGTTCTCCCCCAGTTTGAAAAATTCTGGATCTGCCCCTGTTTAAAGGGACTATATAAAAATGGTTTACGTTCTACTATGACAAATGCTCGTTTGGATATCCTCATGATGCTTAGAATACTTCTGATCGGGGAGCAACCTCGTGGTTTACAGATTTCAGACAAAATTGCAAGCTTGTACTGTGACGTTCCCGGTGACACTGTGTTTTATTAATTCATGGTAGTATAATATTGTCGAAACTTGGTGGCCTTTAACAATTAACAGTAAGACATTATTCACAATCACATGGATTATGAAAAACCTAGATTTCGCCATGATGGGAGAATAGTATTGCAATGTAATACGGTGGTTTTTTTTTTAATAATATAAAATGTAAAACGGATTTGAAAATAAGTTAGTTGGTTACATTGCATACTCTTTGTTTCTTGTTGTTTTAATAAAAAAAATTCTGTTTTGGAATTTCATACATGAAGTCATTACGGTAGTTAGATGCCTATCAAATAACTAATAAAAATTTACCAAAATTCGTCTAATTTCCGTAGCTTCCCCTGAACCCCCTGTGGCCCCTAAGTGGTTGTCCCCCAGCCAAGTGAGGCGTGCTTCGCTCGCCTAGCCCCCCCCCCCATTGGGGCTTTTAGTCCCCCTCTGTTTTAGTCCCCCTGTCCGGCAGATCCTGGCGCCATTACTGCCCACTTTATATTAAAAGTAGGAAAGACCTAATTATTTCTTATAGCTAGATGGTAGTACTAAGGGAGTGAAATACAGGAATACCAATTTAAACTTTTTACCATTTTTTTAGTGAAGGAAAAACTAGGAATTAAAACAAATTCCGATGTCTTATGTCCGAGAGACAGAAAAAACTTGAGTTGTATGCCATGAAATACTGCATTAGTATACTAGAAGTACATGGTTAATGATTAAAAATTTATAAATTTTTCATAAGATATTAACCTTTTTATAATGACCGGTTGGTAACTGACGTTACGCTTGTTTGTAATGTTAGATTATATTGTAAACAATTCTAAATTTATAAAGGGACACAATTTTGATGTTTTTGTGAGAAAATTATAATGTTGATTATGAATTCTATGCTTAATTTGAGTCAGGAAGCTTAAATAGTACAAAATAAAATATCACATAATTTGTCATACTAAAAAATAACAATTTAAAAGATATAAACATATTATCGAATGTATAGACTAATGACAAAGCCAATGAGTGGGTTGTACAATAAATCTCTACAAAGCAGAACAATAAAGAATTACTTTAATAGTTTTGATAAATTATATAGAGCTTATTGATGGACGCTTCATAAATGTCACCAGTTGGTAAATTATTGTATAAATTATAGGTTTATAACACTACGGTAACTGATGTTACATACCGTACATTTTAATAGATTACGTATTAGGAATTTCTTTACTGTGGAAAGAATAATATTTGGGTATTTGAGGCATAGTTAGAAGAGAAGAATTATTAAATACCATCAGCCCATCATGGTATGGTAAGATATTACTTTGAAAAATAAACTTACTGGTAACTGACGTTACATCTGATGATAAGAATTTCAATTTTTAAACTTCAACATTTTAAAAAAAGGAGCTAAATTTATAGCTATTGATCAGCAGAGTATGTCCCAACTGATAGCTCAATACCATAAACCTAAAATCCAGATTGGTAAAGTTAAAATTAAGTTGATATAATTGTTATAAGTAGTGTTAACATATAATATACTATAGGCAATATAACACTACGGTACTGGCGTTAGGCACTTTCAATATCAAATTTCAGGACTTTATTTTACTTTATTTGCAAAGAATAGGCATAAGCTATTTGAGGCATAGGTGGGAGAGATCAATTATTGAATAATTTCAGTCTATTATTGTATGATAAAAAATTATTACTAAGAAAAGTAGATGTTTTTGGTAACTGACATTATATTGGAGGATGAATTACAATAATGCAATTTTCTACATTAGAAAATAGGAGGAGCTAAATGCAGATATGTATGTCAGTAGACTATGTCCCAACTAATAATTGAAAACCATAATTAAACCCAAGTGTGTAAATTTGAAAAAAGTGAAAGATGTATAGTATATAAAGTCTGTATAAATTATGCAAATTTTTTCAGCCATTTTGAAAAACTAAATGGCCGCCTACAGTACTTTCAAGCACAATATATTTTCAGAAACTTCAACTCATGTACTATATAGTCATATATATATTTTCTGTTCATGTCCTGTTTTATGGAATTACCCTGTAGATGAATGTACATGCAATTCTACTTGTGTATAGCTGATAAATGGCCCATTGATGGCTTTTGGGACAAATGAATGAATTACTGTAAATGATTAAAATGTGAAAGGTTATATTTATAATTTCAAAATTAATATAATAATTTATTTTAACTTCCAATTTGTTAATACAGTAGGCTCCCATAGAGAACCTGAAACTCATTGAAATTTTTGTATTCATAATAAAAAAAAATAATTATGATTTGGATGTTTTAGTAATCAGGCACCATTTGTAAGAACATGCGGTGTTCCCATCAAATCTGGTCTTTTTTATTACATACCATAATCAATGTAAACAACAAATAATCAAATTTAGGCAGCATTGAATTTAAAAGCAAATACAACACTTTCGGGTCCAAAAAAGTGTCCCCTGAATTATTGTACCCCTATTTTGGGTCACTAAACTAAAAATATGAAGTTGTCCCCTAAGTAGGGGTTTTTCAATTGGCATGCATTCATACAATGATGACACACATAGATTCTTCATAATTTTAATTTAATTGACCTAAGGACGAGTTACAATAGAATTAATCCATGATAAACAAATTTGTAAGTTCAAAAATAATGATTATTTTGAATCTAATTGCATTTGTTGTGATAGGACAAAAACAAATACTAGTCACCTTTTAGAACATACAGTGTGTTAGTTCATTTTTCACATTCTGAAGGTCCCCACCCCTTTAGGTGTTGGCCATTGGTAAAATTTCTACGTTTTTCTGTTTGAAGTGCGCCATTTTTTTTCCATGCCGAAAAGTCCAAAAATCTTCATGTCGGCGATTTTTTTTCGTCGGCATTGGGCAGCTAGATGCCGGCGTTTACGTTGGCATTGCCGAATGCCAGCATTAATCTTGAGGGCTGGGAGATGGAGTGTTGTCTTCTGGTGTACTTGCCAAATTTACAACCTGAATAACCCCACCACTGAAAATAGTCTTCTGACTTTGGTGTGCAGTAGTATGTATTTTAATATGTTGCATTGTCAAATCTAATAGTTATATCATCTATTTATAAATATTAATTCAGGCTGAAAATCCTAAATTTATTATTCAAGGAGGTAACCATAGAGATGTAAAAATGTAGCCAACATAAGCTTCAATAATTAAAGATACTTTAATATACTGTCTGTACACTACTAAGTTACAGTATACAGTAAACTTCAACAACAGCTGATCAATATTCATTTTATTTTAATTAAAAATAATAAATTTTTAAAATAGGTTGAATGAAAATGCCATGCCATGTCATAAAAAAAACATGAAATTCCTGTATACAGTATTAATTAAAAAAATGATAAAAAATGTCATACTGTATACAGGACGCAGCACAGATACAACACTCGACAAAATGTATCACCTACTTTCATCATTTTAACAGCAACAGCATCACACATCACATACCTCGTCAACATCATTGTCCATTTTTTGCAGCCTTTTCTCCCCAGGGAAGTGTCAATATCATAAATTATCCCTCCTCTCAGTTAACTATTAAAAAAAATGTAATTTTGTTTTATTGTTCCTACACATCAATCACATGAATGTCATCAAACAGTACTGTAAGTGTTATATGAGATTGTAAGTTACTGTAGCTTTCAATCGAAAATTAGAACTAGAAATATTTTTCACTCCAAAACAGATGCATATAATTCATGGATAAAATACTAAGTGTATTCCTAGATTTTTTTGCACAAGGTCATGGTGTGGTTGGCTGGTAATTTTTTTAGACTAAATCAGTGAACAATTTATCTTATTGTAAGTTGATTTTTATCCCTTAAAATAAGCAAATTCATATTTCATTAAAATATTTTGAGACCATTGTATGATTGATGGGAGCCATTTAAATTGGTTTAAGCATCCAGATTGACTGACTTGCATTGGCTTCCCATAAGGTTCAAACTTAATTTTTAAAATTTTTCTTATAACTTTCTAGATTGTTAATGTTTTGCTCCTGAATATAAGTCAACCGCCTAAGTCCCATTATAGTCTTCGTAGATGTAAGAACAACACAATCAGCTGCGCTAATCTAGTTTTTGCACTTTAGGCGACCATGCTTTTGAATATGCTGCCCCCGGAAACTATGGAATGCTCTACGGAACAGATATCTTGGTACCAAATTAAAGAGAAATGATCTATTGATGAATTGAGATAGATTACTGTACATCATATGATTTATTTTGGTCTTTGAATTTAGGTTCCTTGGTTGAGTAGATAGCTAGAATTAGAGAAATGTTCTGAAATTCAAATTTTTAATAAAAACATACTTTAGAGAAAAAAAATGCCTCTAAATTAAAATAAGTTTTATTTCTTATTAATTTTAGAAAACCTTTCCAAAAAAAAAATACAGTATGCCTTTCAAACACTTTAACGGTACTCATCATTTAAAACTAACCAAAATGTTTGTATGAAATTATATATTAAATTTATGGGATTAAATATTTCAAACATCATATATTAGTCTATAATTTTTAATTTTACTTTTCTCTCTTTGTATTTATTTTAATTTGATAACTTTGTAGGTTTTTTTTGTAAAATTGGCATTGTGAAAAATACCATTATGGTGATACAAATTTTGGTTCTTTCCATTTAAAATAAAGTTGTAATAAGATCCTAAAACATTAATTATATGCCACTGATCATTCCCTACTACCCGCTACATTCCATTTTATGTAACAATATTATTTTCACAGTGAATAAATTGAAACATGAATCGCTATATAGTACGAATGTCTTTTCCTATTGCCTCCAGGAGTTCTTCAAAGTATTTTTTATCCATTTGTATACTTCGTTATTTCTATTTTGTTTATTAGCTCTTATTGTAGGCCTATATTTAGCTTATTTACTTGGAAATGTGACATGCTACTGTATGTATAACGCTGATAAAAGTGTTTTATACAGTAACCATGACATTTGTTCGTGTTGTTAGCAAATCCATTTGGAAAATGTGACATCTATAGGTCATTTTATAAAGCTGATAAACATTGAAAACATGTATTTTATAACCATGATTTATCTTTTTTATAATCTTGTTTATCAGATTACAGAAAACCTGAGAAAGTGCATATGGTGACGAACTTTACTTCCATTGAAAAATCTGGTCATGCGCCAACAGCAATTACGTTTGTCACAATGGAGGATGGTGAACAGTACTGCGAGTTCCAGTTTCAGCATGAGCACTCTGCCAATGCCAAGCAAAGGAGAGACCAGAAGCCGCAGAAACCTGACATGTATTCTCCTTGCCCAGGAAAGATTAAAAATCAACTACACGAGAATTTGTTCTACACAGTTGCATCATTCATCATCTTCGTCAGCGCAGCAACATTTCTGTTGCTTCCGACCTGTGTAATCTTAGTGGTGTTCGTTCCCATTGCCTATATACTTAGGAGAATCGCTAAATGTTTTGCGAGTATTTGCAACTTCTACTCCCCTTGTTGCTGCTATACGGCAAATTGGCTGACAAATGATGAGAAAGTTTGGCTTGATGATCCACATTTAGAAAAACCTGTGGTCCAAGCGTTACTTGAAGTTGAAGGGCGTATGGAAGCTTCACGACTCAAGTCTCTACTCTTATCACGTGTCGTTTCAAAGGAAAATAAACAAGGGAAAAAAAATTTCTTACGTTTCACACAAAAAATGGTTCGTCTCAGTTCTGGCTGTGTTTGGGTAAATGATCTGAATTTTAATATTGATAATCATGTTTTAGGGGCACCGCGAACTTTCAATAATATTCAAGATTTGCAGGAATTTATTTCACAGTTGTCTACAAAGCAGTTATTGTTCGGGAAACCGCTTTGGGAAGTATGTGTGTTTTATGTAGATACTAGAGAAACCCTGAAAACATATCTTTTATTTCGATTTCATCCCTGTATGACGGATGGTATCAGTCTTGTTGAAATTTTACGTAAGTATTTAGCTGACGAACACGCAACTTCAGAATTAAAATCAAGGTATGGCCGAGAGGCACTCATGTTTAATGGCGTTCAAGCTGTTTGTGTTGGTCTTATTGTATTTTTATCTCATTTGCTTGGGAAGCGGGATATATCCATGCCATGCATAAAACCAATGAATGGTGAAAAGAAAGTGCTATGGTCAGATCCAATTAGCCTTGCGTCTGTAAAACGGATAAAACTGATAACAAGGACGTCTATCAATGATGTATTGTTGTCTGCGATATCCGGCAGTCTTCGCAGCTACTTCAGATCTCAAGGTATTCATAACCCATGTAATCTTCACGCTAACATTCCAGTGGATTATCGCAGTTCTTCAGAACTTCTTGAACTTGGTAACATGTACACATTCGCACGGGCACCATTAACAACAAATATAGAGGGTGCTATACCTCGTCTTTGGGAATTAAAACACCAAATGCTGGAGGTAAAAAACTCAGGTGACCCTATGATTATATACAATGTGATGAAAGTCATTAGGCTTATATTCCCAGAGGTTGTCTCTCGGGGTGTTCTAGCTAGCCTTTACAACCGTAGTTTCTGTACAGTATCAAATTTACCAGGACCCGAAACAAAGATAAGTCTAGGTGGACATAAGGTGCAGTCAGTTCTCTACTGGATGCCTACAAGAGAACAAGTTGTGATGAGTTTCTCAGCAATAACTTATGGAGATGAATTACGAGTCGGCTTGCTTGTGGATGAAGCTGCCGTTACAGACCCACACATTATCCTCCATGAGTTAAACCAACAGGTTAGTAGATAGTGTTAATTCTTAAAGTAGCCATATTATTCTATGCCATAATTACCAAATACAGGAAAATCGCTTAAAGACTACTGACATTTTTTATTTCACAAGCTTTACACTTAGTATTATTGTGGCTTTACTTTTGACATAAAAAGCCAACTAATAATTTATTACTTTTGCTCTATGTTTGATTTATCCAATTTGCTCTACTGTATGTTTGATGTACTTTATATAAAAAGTAATAATGACATAGTTATTGGTCATGCATTCTAGCACTGATGCAACCCTTTTTTGTTTAAAAGCCATCAAGGATGGCATTTACAAGAATTAATAAAATGAATTCTTGTGCTTATTTTTCAATCCAAGGGACCTATATTTTTCTCATTGAAATTTCTGTTAAATGCCATTGCCTATTAAAGCAATTTGAATTTTCAATTTCATGAGCTATTGCATTTTTAACACTTTACATTTATCAGCATCTAATGAAACACATTCAGTTTTTGTTGTTCTACTATTTACTACATAAATTTACAGCCAATTTAGGGTCTAATCTACAATATGCAAAGATTAGAAACAGTGCATATTCATGTATGTTATTTGGAGAGGGAAAATATTTCTCTCATTTTAATTTCCAATTAAATACTAATCTATAAAGTAAGCACTTTAAATTTTATGAGCTAGTATATTTTAAACATTTTGCAGTTTGTATAAATCTCATTAATGTGTACGATCTAGATAAAATAAAATTATTCTTTCAGTTCCTAGCAATGACAGATATTTTACAGTATCGACGCATTCCAGGGGAGAAAAAGCCACGTAATCTGGATGACGATGGTTATGAGGTACGTCAAGTTGTTCTCGTCGAAAATGGATCATCAACGTAACATGATATAAATTTTTATTGTGGTATTATCTATCGTACAGATAAACTAGGTTGAATGATATAGAAGACACAATGTTTTTGACATTGGCGCATGATCATCAAATCCCAAGAGCTTTGGTTTTTAAATTTAATAATTACCATAAGAAAACATTAAATTATAGTCAAATCTCTAGCATTTGGCAAAAGTGACAATATTTCAAGTGACCAACAGTTATCATATAATATTGAAAATATGTATTGTATATATTATTAATATATTAAAAATCATAAAAATCATTTTTGAAAATAATTTGCTCATTTTTAAGTAACATGAACAAGAAATTGTATCGAAAATATGAAATGAAAATAAAATGAAAATATACCCAAAATTTTTTATCAAAAAATTATAGAAACACTTTATTATTTGTATATCATTATCCAGTAAAAGAATCAGGGTACACATTTATAAAATTCAGTATTTTCTATGCTCAAGTATATTTGTATGTTACTGCAAAATGGGCAGTTTGATGGGATTTTTTTTTTTTTAATGATTTTTTTTTTTTTTTTTTTTTTTTTTTAATGTTTTTTTTTTTTTTTTTTTTTTTGTCAGGGGAAACAATACATCTTTAATAAGTATAATTAAACACAAACATGGTATATAAAAATGCTAAATGTAGTGACGACAAGCCAAATATAAAAACTCCTCAAAAATTGTGTTCCGGAGACTGGCCAAAACATGTTGGATTATTTTACTGCACCAAATGAACCTCTATACATTCTATACATCATGCTACTGTATGTTGTTACTTCCCCCATTTTCGATGTTAAAATAGAATTTTTTAACAACTAGGTGATGGTCTATGCCTAAGAAATTTCCGGAATCATAAATTTTGAATGGTGATTTCTCAAATACTGTTTTTTAACAGATTTACACAGTTTAACCCTGTGTTAATAATGAAAAATTTTTTTTTTTTGGGAAGAGTGACTAGTTTGTCTTGCCTTCCCTAATGTAGAGTGAGCTATCAAGTGTTAAATTAGAGTTTGCTGTAAGATTAATGTTTTACCCTAACTATAATTTGAAATGTTCGATACAGTAACTCTAAATGGGGCTTGCCATGCCAAAATAAGCATCAGTGACTAAAACAAGAAAAAAAAAATGAATTTTAATGTACTCATATTCTCCATATTATAAGATTTAAAATGATGGGTCATAATACTGGAATCAACTTTCTATTGTCAAATTTACAAGTAAAATTATTACAGCTTTTCTGTACTAAATTATACAATACTGCGACGCTGGTTTTTCGATGGCAAGCCTCAAGGTCTTATTAGAGACAACCTAGGTTTTTAGCCCATAGGCGCATACATGTATGTGGTATAGGATAACATAGTCAACACCACTTTAATATTATGTAATAAATTTTTAATTAATAATTAATTTTTGTAATCTACTTTTATGAAATCCAATAATATAACATTTTTTGTTTCTCATTAATGCAAATTTGATATTTTTCTTATTCTATTTATTACTTAATTCAATTTGTTTTTTTAGGTGTAAGTATGAATTGAAGTTTTAAATTGAAGTGCAATGTATTTTGTATATATATTTTTTTTAATCTATTGTAATACAAACATTTTTAGCTGCGTGCTACTGTTTTGTACATTTAAAAATAAAAAAAATGATGTTCTTTATAAAGCCAGGGGCGGATTTAGGGGGGACCGGCCCGGCCCCCCCCTTTTGGGAAGTAATAAAAAGAGAAAGAAAAAAAAAATGATAGCCCAGAATGCCTCAAATGTTATGTTCGGGCGTCTAGAACACAAAAATCTCGCGGGGGAATGCTCCCGGACCCCCTACGGCAGTGTTTTCTCAATAGGCCACCCCCCCCCCTTTTGGACATTTGGATCTGCCCCTGAAAGCACCTATAATAATTACTGCACTGAAGCTACAAGAAATACTTCAAGCGCCATTGTGCCTACAGTATTTTATCATGTCCTATGTGTGTTACAAGACATTGTAACTCCTCATGATTGATTTAGACTCCCTATATTTTAGTGATGCTATTACATGTACTGTATCTAATTTTCACAAATACTCTAAGAAATTATCAAATATTGGCTTTGAATTTAGGCATGAAGTGCTTTTGGTGAAAATATGGCATTCCCCAGGTATAAGCCCACCCCCAAAATCGGCCCAATTTTGTGTTCAAGGATAGTGGGCTTATACAAGGGAAGCTACAGTACTTTCATTGAAATAAACCAAAACAAATAGATATAAACCAGTGAAAATTTTATTCTTAATGTTTGATTGTTTATTGTATCGCCAGGATGAAGACGACCGAATGGACGAAGAGGTCCGGCGTCCCAAAGTGAATCGACCTTCCGAAGGCGAGGCCCACACATCACAGATGCGCCCTTTGTCAGGTCCTAACATTTCCTTTCCAACAGTGGTACCAGATAGCCAGAAAAAGGGCGCTGTTGCTGTAGATGTTGAATCCAAAGAGGTTGTTATGCTTGAAAACCAAAATTTCTCACCATGTGTTGAACGTAAATGCTAAGCTAATGGAAGCCTTACTTTTTTGTATATAAGTCTAAAATAAATCTTATTTTATTTGGTAACAGTTTTTTGTATAGTAACTCTCATCCCTTGCAGTTGGCCTGTAGCTTGTAGGGTGCAAAATGCTTACCTATCCCCTTCTTACCTCCCAAAATCATAAATTTTAAATATCTGATTTCTTAAATATTGTTCTTTAAACAGCTGTATGTTTAAACTGTATGTTTGTAACTTCTTAAGTAAATGTCAGATTTAAATTATTCTTTTACCATTTTATAGCTCTTATTTTGCTGTTTAACTCTGTATTAATAATCCATTTATGCGATGAGTGACTGGTTTGGCTTGTCTTTGCCACATATATGAACGTATTTTCTTAGCTCATATCCACTGTTTACCAGCATTCCAAAAGGGATATAACCGCTTTTTTCTTTTTTAATGTTTTTTTTTAATTGTTTTTGTAATTGTTATATTTTATCATTATAAAGTTATTATTATCTACTACTATTATTATATTATTATTTGCACAGTGGGTATTAATAGTAAATAACAACAGTAACATCAGAATTATAAAAAATACCATAATTATAACAAAAACAATAACAAAAGACAATAGAAATATTGTTATTATTATTACTATTATTATTGATACTTAATTGTGCAATTGTTAATAATTACATTTTTACAGTAATTAATAATTAATAATTGGATATTACAGTAGTAAAATAATACTGTAATTTGACCATTTAATTTAAAAGTTCATAAAAAAAAAACAATTTAAATATCACATTACTTTAAATATTATAAAATAATAATCATAAAACAACAATTTGTATGAAGTTTAAATTATACAAAAGACTGTGGAGTTTTAGTTTTTAACTGTAGTAATGATTTGTAGTTCAAAATTCAATTTGTATCGTGGTTATGCTACAATTCACATAAAAAATTAAAATGGTCGCCTGATGGTTAACAGCATTTAATTTCAAACCAAGTACTAAATAAGTGCACATTTAATTTGAAAATTTATGACAATCATGCAATAAACAAATGCAGGAATAGCACTTTAAGATTAATGGCATATTTATTCAGCAAACTTTTACCACTGCTGTTCAGTTAATAGTATGCAGGAAGGGATGTAAATCAATCTAAACATGAGTGTGTATGAGGGACCACTACAATTTGTATTAATGTTTGCGTTTGTGGGTGGGGGGAGGGGGGAGTTGTATGAAGTAGCTTTTAATATGCTACTGGCAGTGGCGGACTGTCAACTCTACCCTAGACCTCGAAATATGGGATTTTGCTATGTCTTTTCTACATTATTTATATTTAGCACTTTTGAGTTAATTCTTTAAAAAGTAAAGTAAATCCTTTCCGAGCCACTAGGACTCATAAGGCTAGAGCTTGTCCCCAGTTTCTGTAGCACGAAGCGGATAGGAGTGTAATACTGTCCCTGGGTGGGATTCTGGTCCAACGCAGGTTACTCCCAGCAATTTGCTGGTACCCATTGATACAGATGGGTAGACTGAAGCAATTTAGATAAAGTGCCTTGTTCAAGGACTCAAGCGAAATGCACAGCGAAGGATTGGAACTCAGACCTCAAATTTGAGAACCCAAACCATTCCCACTGTGCCAAACCCCTTTCACTAAATTCTTTAATGTAAACCTTATTATTTTGAATTGGTTGTCACAATTTTTGAAATTATTATGTTGTTATCGCAGTAATTATTATGTTTATCTTAAGTATATATTTGGCATCTAATGTAAATGCTCGAATAAGTGCCGCTCTGGAATAAGCACCGAACCAATCCTGATTATTTTCGCTAAGCGCCGCTCTCGAATAAGTGCCGCGGCACTTAAACAAGGGTATATATTACCCTGTGTGTAATGAAACACTTTGAGAAACAGTGTTTTAGATACATTGTATACAGTGTTAAAATGAATAAATAACACAATGAAGATACAAGCATTTCTTTATAAACATTTATTAACGATGACTAGGACCTATGATAGATCTACCGATACGGAAAGGATACGTGAGATAAGTAACATGGGAAAGGGTATACAAACACTATAAGTGCTGCTCTCGAATAGGCACCGCACTGAAGTCTCCAAAAATTTTATAATCGCCATGGTGCTTATTCGACCATTTACGGTACACGATGCGTTATGGTATAATGCAGAATGATGTGAATGCGTTGTGGAATGATGAACATGTAGTTACTATAAGCGCTGCCGTAGTCACGACCATGCCCATACGCAATTCAGCAAAATGAAGTTGCGAGTTATATGGTTATTATCCTACCTTTACCCTTTATGTGCATCTTAGTTGCTTAGAATTCATCCATGTTTGGTTTTCCTTTCTAGCCAATTGTCTTTCATTCAGCTAGTAATCAGGGACACAATGTACTGTAAGTCAGTAGGATAACTTGAAATGATGAAAATTGCTTTTCTTGAAAAACACTTGGTGGCTGGTGTTTCAAGTTCACTGAATTGAATAGTGGGATATGCACTTAATGTTGCCAGTATTTGAAAATTTGCCTTTCACCTCTGACCCCAACAGGTTAGTTTTTCCCCTAATCCTTTCTTTTGGGTAGGTGGGGGGGGGGGAGTTTGCCATATGATCTGCTACTATGATAATTCAAAGCATTATTATCATGTTATTGTAAAGTATTATGTATGTTTTATGTGTTTTTGTAACATTTTTTTTATGTTGTATTAAATTCCATTAGAAGTACTGTACAAAGTTTTGGTAGAATTTACATTTAATGTACCAGGAATTCACCAGGAATTCTTGTAAGAATATCAATTATTAATTATGATGATTTATATTTATTAACTGTAAAACTAATTTGTGTATGTTATATAATTTGAATCACACCTATGATGAGATGTGCAATCAGCTTATAGTTTTACAATACATTGTAAATAATATATTTATGTAATTGTTTTATGACAAAATCTGGTAATTGTCTTACCTAAATATGATGTTACCTGGTGCAATAACCGGATATTGCACTGGAAATTAGTTTAGTAAACCTTGAACAGAGTACACTAAAAGAATGTATCATTTTTATGCTAGAATTTGAAAAAAACAAAAAAACATGTTGAAGTACATAACTTGTTAATGACTGTAATTGAATATCAAATTGTTTAAATCTGCTTGTGAGCATGCTCAGAACACTTCGATGGAGATTTGTGCATATATCTGTGTTGTGACTGAGACTTTGAATACAGCTTAAATCCTATATCCACATTAAGGAAGCAGTTTAAGACGTGGTCCGACAAGACATCTGTTGTATGCCAGAACAACCATTATCTTGATATAAATAGTGATACATTAAGAGAAACAATTATCTGGCATTGTAAAGATTTTAACTAACCAACACTTTTTTTCCAAACTGATATATAGTCTGTCAAACCTAGAAAATTTGCATTCATAGAGGAAGCAGTGTTATATACCATGAACTGCCACACTATCAGATTTTGTTACTTCCCCCAAAAATACGAGTGATATGACATATCATGTATATGGATGTGTGACATCATTATTCCCATGGGTAAATCACAAATTTGTCAACGAACATAGTGTCGATAAAGCTTTTAAGATTGTTTTAAAGATATACTGTTTGTAAAAAATCTAGATAATCTCTAAAAAAATAAAATTTAACATTGATTTACTCAAGGATCAAGTTAGATGTGAATAACACAATTAAGTATTTTGAAGATTACTGAACTTTAACCTCAGAAATCCGTAAATTGATTTCAAGATAATTTAAGGATACAGGCGAAGAAAATATAACGTTAAAACAAAGAATCGTAAATGTTGTATACAGCTCTACAGACTAACAAGAATTTGTTAAGCTCTGTGCTATACATGTCATTTACTCTTAATTTATTTAGAATAATTTACAATGCCATTTTAATATGAAATTATATTGTTTAATTTTCAATTTATCTTAGCTCAGTGCTTACAGTATCTATAAGTTGTACAATATGCAATGATATAACTAATAGATTGTTTTATTTTTAGGTGTTTGATATTTTTGCTGATGGTATTCCCATATAGTATTTTTGTGGCATCATACCTGTCAACATTTTAAAAATGTATGCATTTCGGATCTAACAAAAATTCCCCTTTTCCAATCCCACCAACGTTTAGCTTCAGTGGCTGCTTAGTTGAAAAAGTGGCCCAAACTGTGTTTTTTTTTACTGTGAGAAGCTTTTGCATAAAGCTGTATTATTGGTTGCGAAAACAATAGAAAAAAAATAATGAATATGTTCGCTGTCATGTGGTATAACTAAGTTTGCTGTTACAAGTTTTGGTAGGTGCCACTAAGAATAACTTTTTACAGTTGCACAAAGTAAGCCACAACAAACATTTCAAATTAATTTTTAGACAAGATGTACCCTTCCATTAAAGATGCAAAATACCAAAAAAATAATTATAAAGATGTTTTTGAAGTGACATAAAAATTTTGAAGTGACATAAAAATAATCAACTTGAACATAGAAATGAGTGTATTTAAAAATACACTCATTTAAAATAATACCCATAATTTCAGTGATGTGTTGTTATTTTTATTATCAGTATTCTGTATAGAATCAGAGTACACATTTTATAATCCAATTGAAGTTTTTGACTTGGCAATGCCACCCTTGTCATAAAATACAATGCAAAAGAAAATTGTATAGCTTCTAGGGTTTTCATCCTTGGTGTATGTGCAACATCTTTATGATGAGTTCATGGCAGTAAACATGTTAACAATGAAGTAGCCTGCAACTTAAGAGTGGCAGGATGTTGGATTGACATACACCATCTGATATCATCAAATATTAATAAATTGGATTCTAAAAATATTTTTCAGTGTTTTTTGATTTACAATTGTATGGCTCCTCCCGTACAAGAAAAAAAGAGTTGCACAAGTAGAACAGGAATAATTTAAGAGAATTTTTATTATTGCTAACTATATTTGTTAACTATATATGTGTGTCAGATGCTGATTTTAATTAATATCAAACTGATATTGAGAACTATCACATTGTTTGTTGTTGTTGATCAGTGAGATAATATTAAATATCAAATTGATATTGAATACTGTCTCACTGATTACTGTTGTTAATCAGTGAGATGATATTTAATATCAAACTGATATTGAATACTGTCTCACTAATTACTGTTGTTAGTCAGTGAGATGGTATTTAATATCAAACTGATATTGAGAACTATTACATTGTTTGCTGTTGTTAATCAGTGAGATAAAATTAAATATCAAATTGATACTGATTACTGTCTCACTGATTACTGTTGTTAATCAGTGAGATGATATTTAATATCAAACTGATATTGAATACTGTCTCACTAATTACTGTTGTTAATCAGTGAGATGGTATTTAATATGAAACTGATATTGAATACTGTCTCACTAATTACAGTTGTTAATCAGTGAGATGGTATTTAATATCAAACTGATATCGAGAACTACCACATTGTTTGCTGTTGTTAACCAGCGAGATAATATTAAATATCAGATTGATACTAAATACTGTCTCACTGATTACTGTTGTTTATCAGTGAGATGGTATTTAATATCAAACTGATATTGAATACTGTCTCACTAATTATTATTGTTAATCAGTGAGATGGTATTTAATACCAAACTGAATATTGAAAACTGTCACTTTGATTGATGTAGTTAATCACTATAATATTAAATATCAAACAGTCAAAGTCAAAGGGGAAATCTCTCGTAGAGGTCGCAGTCCCCTTTATCGCTGTGCATGTCATGAATTACACAGCGACGTTTTAAGTGTTGGGCCTAGAAATTACAACGCTACAGGGCAAAAAAAGTATCATTTAACGTGTTAGTACTTTTTTTTCCATGGGAATTTATGAATTACCACTTAAATCTATGTCATAGGAGGGATGGTTTTTATCCGATTTTTAACTAATGAGATGCCTAGAATCTACATATGCAGTATATAAAGCAAAATTTAGCCTGAGGTGATCTTGAGTCTGTACTATGTCCCGAGACGAATGCCCGGTTTTAACTAATCATAATAATGCTTGAAATCTATGTAGTCTGTATTTCATTTTAAACCGATATTCAATCTCATTGAATTAGTAATCAAATGCATATTTATTTAAAATGTTATTAATTTATGAGTGATTGATTTAATCCAGTCATTGTATAAATTGCTAACATTGTAAATTTTAATATTTTTTTTTACCTGATTCATAAATGTTGTATAATTATAATTTTAAATTAAGCTGAAAGTGCAATAGTATTAGATTAAACTACAAAATATCCTAACCATGGTAATTGTATTTGATATCAGAGCACATATCATGCAGTTGTATGTATTTATTATGATTTGTTATGAATTGAATGTTAATAATCATTAAATATCAAACAAACATGTTACCTTCATTTTTGTAATTAATGTGTTGTTTTTCTCAAGTTACTGTAGTGTAACTACACACTTCTTTAAACAGGAAAAAAATGCTTTTAATTGTTTGTTAGAAATTCTTAATCTATTTTAAACATTCCTTTTTGTTACCCTGTATTTAGCCCTTTTTAACTACCGGTACTACAATATTAGGATTTCCTGAATTTTTTCAATTATTTTTTTTTAATTATGTGTAATTACTATGGTTTTATTTTTCAAGAGGATGGCCTTCTCTCTCCTTCAGAAATTGTAAAACCCCACATACAGGATAACTTTGCCCATCCTCCCTCCTTGAGCATTTCTGGGCAATCGCGAGAATTGCCAAAAAAATGTATAAACGATGGGGACACTGGTGGCTTCTGACATTTGGAGACGGGTTTCCAACAAGTCTGGCAATTGTGTTAGAACCTAGGGACTGCATAGAGATTCACGTCTAGATCTAGAAGAAAAACTAGTTTTGAAAGGCATATTCCTCCACCCACTAGTGCCGCCAAATGGATGAAGATGTGAGTGTTGGGTTCAAATGATGTAGAATGTGATTGATGGGTTTAAAGACAGGGTTTGTTGAGGTGATGCCTGTCAAAACTTTTTTTTTAGTTTTCTTTGTCTCATGTGCTTCCTTCTCCCCCCTTATTATTTTGCTTACTGTATTATTACTGTGTTGTTATTATATTATTCTTATTAATTTCTTAGTTTATCTATTTTTGAATCTATCTATATTTCTGTTACTTGTTTGTAATGAGAGTCCCTAATGATCAGCTCCGGCTGGATAGACAACCCACATAAAAAAGATTGTGGAAATAAATATAATAAAAAAATAAAATCCATGCAAAATAATTTAAATGCATCTAGTAGAATGTGGCTGTTAATTTTTTTTCCAAAAACTAAGAACAGGTAATAGAAAATATTGTTGTGTGTCCCTTTAATCCAGTTTTAAATAACATTACAGACACGTGATCTTGTGTTTACGCAGTTGGAATTTCCAACCAGTTCTTCGAAAGAAGCTGGCTGGCCGAGGGTGTATTGTAGGCAACCATAAAGCTTGTATTGGGTAAGATCTACGTTACGATAATACCATAATTTGCTCATTTGGTGTGTAAGTTGTAGGGCGTATAAAGCGTGATAATGTATAACCATGGAGGTATTATAGTAAACTATAATATCCTGGTAAAACATTTAAAAGATTACAATTGCAAGGGAATTCGTCATAAGTACTTCCTGGTAATTTAGAAAAGACCTACGTTCAGTAGTCCAGTAGCTGTATTGTTTCCATTCTCTGAAAGATTTCTCTGTTGTTGTGTTTTTCATTTACATTTGCTTATTAATACTGTTAACATGCGCCGCTAAACGCATCCATGCGCGCTGCCCGCCATTATTTACTTCAAGCTTGGAGGAATTAGTTTATGCTTCAAGTAAATACTTGGGTGTGGCTAGTTGGTTGAAAATTCCTCACTTGCGCAAGGCAAAGTGCCCTTGCAGTGGAAATTGGCCAATGTGATCCCCCTTCCGAAACAGACACCCCCTTCTATTAACAAATTAAGGCCAATTTCCCTGACCTCTACCTTGGCTAAAATTGCTGAGAAAAGAGTGTCAAGGTTTGTGATTAATACAATTAACCCTTTTATTAATCAACAACAATATGGAAACCAAAAAGGAGTGTCCACGACCCACTGCTTGATAGATGTTTATAACTTTTTAATGTCAAATTGTGAGAAACGAGGTTCAATATGCACTCTTGTTCTTACAGACTTTACCAAAGCTTTCGATTTGATCGATGACCGAATAGCTTTTAACTGTTTATATAACTTTGGTATCTCTCCATCTATCTTGCAGTGGGTCGTTGACTTTCTTTCAAATCGCAAACAGATGTGCAAGTATAAAAACTGTTACTCTGATTGGGAAGTTTTAACTGGAGGTGTCCCGCAAGGGACTATCCTAGCACCAATAATTTTTCTTTGCATTATTAATTCTGCCCTTAATGATGTTCTTATTGATGGGGATGTTCATATCTGGAAATATGTTGATGACCTGACACTTGGAGAGAGTAGGTTGGTGGAGGGTCAAAGTTCCCTTCAAGCTAAACTTGACTCACTTTTTGTCTGGTCACATACCAACAAACTCAAACTGAACCCCTCCAAGTGTCAGGTTATGCAAGTCTACTTTGGCCGCAATGATGTTCCAGATATAAACATCCACTTATCCGATAACCGTTTAACGGTTGCTAATAACGTCAAACTACTTGGAGTAGTTCTAAGCAGTGACCTAAAATGGGGAAATCATGTTGACCTAATGGTCAAAAAGGCTAATAGGAAACTATTCATGTTAAGAAAATTAAAAGATGCTGGTTTCAATAATAATGAGTTTTTAACAGTCTACATGGGATACATACGGCCCACCCTAGAATATGCAGCTCCTCTGTGGTCTGGGGGACAGTTTACCAGGAGACTTCTTTGGAAACAATTATGTTGACTATCAGGATGCTCTCGAAAAACTTGGGCTGGAATCACTCGCACAACGTAGGATTTTATTATGCAAAAAGTTTGCTAAAAAAATTAGCAACGATAAAAGATTTAGTCACTGGTTCCCAAAATCGAAAAATATTTCATCAATGAAACTTCGGAAACATAGAAATTATGAAATGCTTTCCTGAGAACTGAACGTTTTAAAAATATCCCCATCCCTTATCTAATGACATTAATTGAAGAATAAATTTAATTTTGCAATTGTATTTAACTTTGTGAAATTTTGATGGTTTGGGTTCATTTTTTGTATTGTCTTTAAAATTGCCCCATCACTTATCTAATGAAATTAATTGAAAAATTCAAATTGTGCAATTTTAACGTAGTGAACTTATACCGATGGTTTGGGTTTGCTTTTGTATTGTTTTAATGTGATGTTTTTGCTGTATCCCGTTCTTGTTTTCCTTTTGTACAAAATACACCAATTTAGCTTTTGGCTACTAATGTATTTTTTTATGAAGGAGTTTTTTTTCTAATAAAGATACCGATTATATAAGACAAAACCGAAAAACGCCAAAAAAGAAAATACCAAAAACAAAACAAAAAATCAATACTCTGTATTTATTTTTCAAAATCCAGTGTAGGCCTACACAATTTTCTCATTTTAGACCACCTTGCGACCCGAAAATTTGGGGTGAATGCTGGTTGCATTATGTTTTTTCCCCACACAGTTAAGGCAAACATCATGTAGATCACCAAATATATATAGCCCTATGCTTTTTTATTGTTAAGGATAGGTCTAATTTTTTACTGCAATATGCATAATACTGTATATGAATTAAATATTATTTTAAAAATATAATTGATGTTAAAATAATAAAATCATCCAAACGAATATGGAATTATCAAAGTGTGGATCATCTAAGATTCTTCCAGCGGCTGGGCTCCACTTTGTCTGGGCTGTAATCCCATATGGTACACGGTTGTTTCATTGCATACATAATCGCGACATTTAAAGCCTGGTTCTCACGACGCCCTAGTATTCGGATCGGGAGCTAACCGTTAGCGCTAACCGTTAGCACCTGTGTGAGAACGACCGATCGGTTAGCGGTATCCGGACACTGCTAACGGTTAGCAAGCGCTATCGGTTAGCAAATTGAGCGCGTTTCTATCAACAACCAATCACACATACGCGTTTACAATTCCCAGTTTCTTATGGCCAGTGATTAGATCATCATATACTTGGTATTTGGATCGTGATTTTTCTCTATGGACGCACGGCAGGATCCGGATCCTGCTAACCGTTAGCTGCCGTGTGAGAACATAGGCAACGTGTTTAGAACAAGCTTTTTATTACAATAGGACGCGCGCACGTTCCATGCAGCTACTTCATGAACTTCTTTAGGATAGTCTATAGCAACAATGGCCGCAAAATTTTGTGAAACTATGTATTCGAGTTTATAGAAATAAACTAATTTAATAATACAATTTATCAAGTATACGTTGGTATTTTATAGGAATAGGCTCTATAGATGCTGTATTCACTGACGAACACTGATGAACTGGCTGTAAAGATAGCCAAAATATGCTTCCGACCCGCACGAGTTCTCATTATTTTCCATATATAGTTTTCCCGTTTCTATTTCATCCTCTTCGCAGCCGCTGTTTAGTTCCTAAGACGATTTTTTGATAATCATATCCTCTTCGCAGCCGCTATTTGGTTCCTGAGACGTCCTCGCAGCCGCTATTTGGTTCCTGAGACTCTATTTGGTACAGCGCATGCTCGACATGGCTCGATAACGTCACTTACTCAATCGCATGTTCACTGTGTTTTTATAGATAATCAAAGATACTAGAAATACTGTACAAGGTAGAGCACTCGCATAGTAAAAATGAGGCGGAAATTGGACCATACGATTCTGCGCTATATTGTTGTTTTCTATACCGGATCCGTGGGCTTACTGTAATTGTGTGTTTTATTTGGATAATAGCAACGATTTCTACCTCCGCCAAGGAGGTTATGTATTCACCGTTGTCACTGTCTGGGTAAAATTGTACTAATTGTACAATTGTGTTCAATTTTTAATTGAGAATTGACAATTAAACTTGGTAACGAAAGTTTGGTAGAAGTTTTTTAGATCCAGCCTTACTGGGCGCCCCATTGTTTGTATTCCCACCATGCATTTCGGTGAAACACACTTTTTTTCTGCATAGAACTCTATCTTGTGTTCTAGTATCTTTGAGGTAATTCATGGACGTTATTTGGTAACTGTGCATGCGCATTGCTTAGTTCAGAATTCCAAATTTTTCGTAGTAAAATCTACCGCTACCATACAGTTTCGCAATGACTATTTCCTCTTGATCGTTACAGCCTAAATGTGCGGCGCGAAAACACAGTATAATATTGAATTTCGGTAGGATAGGCCTAGATATGACATTTGCTGGAGCAAAACTAACTCTGAAGTATAAACGTTTAGAAATGCTCACGGACAAATTACGAATACCTTGGGACACAGTTTTTAACTTACAATTTTACAATTAAACATTTTAATGAGAAAAAAAAATCCCTGTCAATTAACAGACAGTGAGCGTATTTGCTGTATTCTTTTGCATGATTCATTGGCTAATAACATTTAAGAACCGTCTGTAAGTCAGTGACATCTATACTTTCATCTGATTTAATCGTTTTATTAAAGCTATTCATTTTTTTTAATTGGGTAGACAGCCAATAAACGGTATCGTACGTCATATCATGTGTATAGAATGTCGTCGGATTTGGTAAAATTAATGTTTAAATATATCTGCTTGCTATATAAATATATGTCTATTACTTTTATTCATATTACTGTATATATAAACGAAATGTTTGTGAGAAATCAACATTAAAACAATACATGGAATTGTCTTAATACCTGTGTCCGAGCTTTTCTAAACGTTAATATCCTTCAGAATCAGTAGTACTAAACAGTATTATGCAAATATAAATCAGGGGGTTTGGGTTCAAATTTAAGGGGTGGGGGTAAAAATGTTTTTTTCCCGGGAAATGTTGATTTACATGGCGGGAAATGAGCTTTCCAAACTTCTGAAATGTCTTTTAATGACTTTTAAGTTCTTCTGAATACAAGGTTTTCCCCCTTTCAACGAGGGGGTCCGAGTTTCTCCCGGGAAAATTTCGATTCCTAGATGGCGGGAAATAAAATTCCCGATTTATCAAATGTCTTTTAATGAATGTTAAGTTCTTCAAAATTAAAGGTATTCCTCTCTTGAAAACGGCCAGGCATAGCCTACGTATTCTTTTTTCCATTATTAGATAAATCCCAAAAACGAAGGGGGTCCGGGGTTATCCCCCTTGGAAAATTGTGATTCCTAGATTTTCCTCTTGAAAACGATGCCATGAATCAATGAACCCCAAAGAGAAAGGGGGTTGGGGTTCTTCCCGGGAAATTGTTGATTTTTAATATGGCTCACCCATATTTTCTACTGGGGGACCTGCCCCACCCCCTACTTTTGTGACTGTTCCCAGACCAGTGACAAACATTTTACGAACGCTGCAATGTCATTATTATTATTATTATTAGGCCTATTATTATTATTATTTGGTGCTTAGACAGCTTGTTTATTTGCGCCTTATAAATTGACCTATTATTATTATAAAACATAGATTTTTTCTTTCATTTTCTAACAAACATTCGAGTCGAGCAACCAAATGTCGACTGACGTATGTATACGTGCGTCTGTAAAGTTTTCTTGAAACCCACCCTCCAGCATGCATGAAGAAAAAATCGCCTGCCTTGTGAATACTGTGTTTAGACATATCGGGGGAGGTAGGCATTTTTAATGGAGCGATGCTCTAATTCTCTTTATGCTAACCACGAAGATGTATAGTAAGTGTAACTGGTGTTTACAGTAAACCTTCAAACTAGCGTAATATAACCACATTTAACTCCATCTAATTTAACGAAAACAATAAGATAATTAATTAGGCCTTTATTTAAATAAAGTTCTCTGAATTGTGTTATACCGTAGGTTGTAAAAACTGTATTGAGTAAATATTCTTTCAAATAAAAAAATCTTTCGCTTTGATATTAGGATAGGAATTAATCATTTGTGACACAAAATGATAGGCTATGTCAAGCGTATGTTATATTGAACAGCGGCAGATTCAAGGGGAAACCCAGTCAGTCCCCGAGTCCCCTCTATTTCGACTTCCTGGACGTATCATTTCTGGGCTACATAGAAGAGTAATTTTTATCCATCGGGGAAAAAGTAAAGTTTTCGTCGGGGAAGAACCCATATCAAGGATAACCCTCATGATAAATAATTCATTGAGATCGTGGAAGCAATCTCGACTTCGACTTTGTTCGGAAATCTGTGGCGCATTCTAGGGCGGGGAGGAGAGGCTAAATTTTTCAATTTTTGGTTTTTTTTTAATGGAGTTATAAGGAAAATTACATTCATTTGAAGTCTGAGAGTGTAATTTCCCACCATCTAGGTGCCGCCTCCCCCCCCCCCCCCCACCTAAATTGTTTAAAAAAATTAGAAATATAAAAGTAATTATATTCAACTTTTATGCCTGAAAGTGCAATTTCCGGCCATATAGAGTTGCCATAATCACAAATTGTCTTACCTCAGCCCTAACCATGGTGGAGCTGAGGTAGTATAGATCTTCTATCTGTGAAAGTATACCCTCCCTGGGCCCTTCTATTTCGTTTCGAATTCCTGGATCCCCACCACTGGAAATTACAACAAATATGAAGTCATATTACAGTAGCTTTATCCCTATAAAATAACTTTTAAAATTCACCAAACTTCGTAAAATATTTGTAGTTCTATCTAGGGGGCTTTTCCCTCTGGACTCCAACCAGGGGCCCTTAGCGGCCCCCTGGTCCCCAGCCTAGATACTCGCTTCGCTCGCATATTTTTACCGTATGAAATTCCACCCCCCCCCCCCCACCAGACACTTTCAAAATCGTTCCGCCGAGTTGAATGGTACGTGACATAAAATCACCTGCGCATGCGATAACGTTGAATTCTTGCGGTCTTATGGATTCTAGTACGCGAATTAACCAAATCTACGTAGGCTATCCAGTGAACTTAAGACGTACGGTATGTCGGTACAGTAACGCACATAAGTGATTCCGTTCTGGCGTCGCGTCGTCGAACAAACGAATGGAAAGCTTCCTATTATAATAATGGGCGCCCCAAAGTGTTTGATCTTGAGTTACATTTTTATTTTTCTGTTAAGGCCGGAGTTTTGATAATTATGTACTATTAGGCCTAGACGCAGGGTTCCCGGAACGTCGCCCTCAGTGGCGTGTGCAAAGCACAACACAAAGTCAGAAGTGGGACGTGAATGATTTCGATATAATATGGTTTTGTAGTCAGATTTTCAAGAAAAACTTCAGCTACCCGTATTTCTCGACTGAGACGTCTGTGGGAGCTGTAATTTGTATGGCAAGGAGATAGTGCTACCCTTAATTCGAATTAATGGAATTTACGGCCACAAACCTTGTAGTTATTAATATTTTTGTTATAGAACATTTTTATTTTTTGGTGACGGCGTGCTTTTTTCATGGATAAACACCACTGCTTTGCACATGGGTGCCTTACCTAGGGCTACAACAGCTGCATTGTTAGCATTACATAATACTTCAACAACGTACGTCTGCAACTGAATTATCTAATTAATTTTTTTCCCCCTTATTTTAATTTATTTCTTTCGAAAGTGTACTTTCTATCGCATATAATTGCACTGTCTTAGGCCTAGGCCTAGTTTTACTAATAAATAGCCTCACCGGCCCCACGCTACAGTGTACAGACCTATGCTAGGCAACAAAACGTGATATTGCATTGTTTGGCATCTCCAACATTGCTGCCTCTCACAATACACCAACTTCTATCTAATATCAAAATGTACCTTTCCCACCTCACTCACTTTGAATATCGCTCTCCTAACAATAACAATATTATTTCAGTCCCTTGTTATAGCATTTTACATCCCCTCTTGGCTCATGAGTACCATACTTCGAAAAAACTGTCTCCATATCTTCGCTAATTTATCACCGTACTTACACTTATGCATGAAGTAACTGCAGCACTTAAAATGTACAATAATCATTTCACTACCAGAGGGTAGTGAAACCCCTAACTTAATTATTCATGCATTACATAAATAGTTTCATGTTCCTGTAGTCCAACATCACTGACGCATGGCAACATCCAACTGACTGCAGACCATTTCCGGGATAACGTAGCACAAGTTCCGTCACCTCTGGATAACTACTAAAAATTATACATAAGTAGGCATAGTTCTAGATTAGTCATGTATTAAGAAGAGAATGTGATCACCTACTCAAAACAGTTTTAGTAGGCCACATTCAGGGGAAAGCACAGAGAGGAAGGAGAAAAGCATAACTCTTGGTCGAATGAAACAGAGTGACAGTTATTTTCAAATTAAAGGAAAAGATGAGAATAGCCAGCTCTAATGCTGGATGCCATAGGACCTGCCAAAATGGCAGAGCACCAATAAATGAATGAATGGGCTATTGTTGCCAGAAAGAAAGAAACTGCACAGAAACAGAACCCAGTCAGCTTGCTGCTGACTGGGTAATAATAGCAGGCCCATAGGCAGAGGGTGGGTGCGGTCGTAACCACCCCCCCCCCCAAATTCCAAAAGGTCCACTTTTTAAAACCTATGATTTCACAAAATCGTTCCTAATTATGACAATGCAATAGCATGCATTGCATTATATATTTGCCAGCTTATCTAACCGTTGATTTTTAATAATGTGTATGAAATTTGTTAGAAATTGATCGTCTCCGGTGATTGCAGATTGATCTATATAATATGAAGAATGTTATCTATAGGCTGCAGTTGTACAGGACATAATAACGTTACTTTTTCAGGTCCACAAAACACCCAAATTAATGAAAATTTAAATGAAATATTCATGAATTATGTAAGACCCTCAAAATGCTAGCCTACTTTGTCGTTTTTTTTTACAAACCCCCTCCAGGCCTCTGCCCCTGGACTACCAAATTTCAAAAAGTCCACTTTTTAAAACCTATTATTTCACTAAAATCATTCCTAATTATCGCGAAATGCTATAGTATGCATTACATTTTTTGCCCGCTCTTCTACCCGTTGATTTTTAATAATGTGCTACGAAGTCTGTTGGAAATTATCAGCTCCAGTGATTGTAGGCCTACAGATGTAAAGGACATGAAAAATTTCACAGTGGTGGATTCAAGGGGGAAGAGCCCGCTAAAATTATAAAAGAAATGGAGAAAAAATAAAATCATAATTAAAGTTTGTCTAAATGTGCCATTTCCGGCCACTTTGAGGAGCCATCATCATAAATTGTCTTACCTCGGCCCCAACCATGGTGGGGCTGAAATGGTATTGACCATCTGTTTGTGCAAGTTTCTCCCTTCACCCCACCCTCTATTTCTCCTGCTTTACTGTAGGTCCCTAGAAAATACTCAAATGAATGAAAATTTTAATAGGATATTACAAATTATAGATTTTATAAATCCATTAAAAAAGGCTCTCAATGCTAATTTGTCAGAGCTTCCAGAAGATTCGCCCCACCCTCGCGGGGATCAGGCAGTCGCGCATCGTAAGGTCCACTTCGGTTGCAAAACGCACCTCCCCATCGAAAATCCTGCCTACAGGCCTGAATAGTAAAACTCGAGGGTCACGACATTGCGAAGTGCCTGTTCATCTTGTTCCTAATCATTTAAACCATCATTTAATCACTATCGTATCGAACTCGAGTCGAGTCAATCCGAGACGGCCCGAGTGGAGTTTCAGAAAACAAAGATAGCATGGATGGGAATTGAACCGGGGGCCTAGAGCTAGATCTCCACGGTTCAGCGCACACAGTCGCTACCACCGGTTTAGACGTCTGAGCTAAGCCTGTCTCTTATACACATCTAGATGTGTATAAGAGACAGGCTATATCTTCTGGAATAAGTACGAAACAGTTGTAAATTGCTACATAGACTGATATTTGGTCCCTCTTTCAAGAAATACCATTCAAATTTGGGTAGCATATTTTATTTTAATGTTAGATGCCCCGAAAAATCCCCCAAAGCATTGCGCGAAAATAGATTTTCGCTTTTTCTGGAGGGCCGTATCTTATAATTCTTTTAAGTAAGGAAGTTAAAATTAAACATGTGATGAATATGCTCATACTATTAGACATATAAAAACTTGCAAGGTACTTAGAGTTATAGTTAAGGTATAATTGGGTCCTGAACATGGTTGCAGAACCATTGACCCTAAAAATACCCCTACTTTGACCGACGACCGGATGACCCCGTGGACACTTGATATTAATTGTGAAATTTATACCAGTATACAAACAGATATCATCATTGTATGTTTCTTAACTTCATCAGCGTGAACTGATTTTTTTAAATTAGATGTTAATGTAGTGTATTCTAAATATCGGGTCAAAGTTTAAATCACAAATAATTCAATATTTGTAGCTTGAACTTTGACCTGATATCCAGAGTACGTTAAAATCTGTCTATTAAAAAAAAATCAGTTGACACATAAGGAGTTGAGAAAAAAGTTTAAACTTTCTACTTAAATGATATGTTTATCGGTATACTGGTATCAATTTCACAATAAATATAAGTGTCTACGGGTCATCCAATAAAAACAACGTGACACTGCCAATGGATTTCATGATATAATACAAACTTACATGTGTGTAGCCAATGTGTGTAATATAAGGGGCGGGGGCGGCTAGAGGAGGGTGGGTCGTGGGGGTTCTTACCCTCCAAAAAATTAATCAAAATTTTTAAAAATATCCCAATTATAGTAGTAAATGTTCGGGAATGTAATATATGAAATGTAAGCCACCCTCCTTTTATTGTGATTTACAGAGCAACTGGAGTGACCCTACCTTGTGCACACGCCGAGTCATCTATAAATCTCGAATGTTGTGCGTACAGTAATAATTGAGATACAGTTGAAATGAACAACAAAAAAAACCTTTTTTTACCATCATGGTAATTCTCTGGTTACCCGATGATAACGAATGAAAACTCTGTAATTTATTACAGAATTATTTGGTATAATCAAAGAAGAGTGTAGATTAACTCTTCCCTGGTATTAAATCTTCATGTGCAACCACCTCCCATAAGCTATCACGTTAATGTCCACTCTCATTGTCCCGTTTGTTCTCCCTATCTAATCGGTGCACTTATACCTCTCGTAAGCCACCACCTCCCGTAAGCGACCGCGAACACTTTTTCTTAGGATTTTCCTCCCGTAAGCGACCAAGTTTTTAATAGATTTTGACAACAAATCAGATAATCGAACCTAAAATTAGACGCGGCGATGGTGCACCGTTGGATGCTTGCAGTAGTAATAGAACTACATACCCACTTTCACTACATACCCCTTTATCGGAGGGTCATGATTATAAAATCATTACCCTTTGTTGGCGGTACCAGGGAAGAGAGAAATCTCACTCCAAATCTATTTTCTTGTTTATACATTACGTTATGGCTGATTTTTTTTGTTAGAGGTTTATAGAAACTCCCAATTCTATCATTTATCATTTAGAATAACGCAAATTTCCGGGGCCTTTAACCCCCCCCCC
>NW_022735649.1:63912-69129 GCF_011630105.1 Anneissia japonica | reverse complement strand
TGTTTTAATTATAATTGTATCTCTGGTCTGGGTTTGAAAAAAATATTTTCCCCCCCCCCCCCCCTAAAATTTTACCCTGGCTGCGCCCTCTGGGCGTAGGCTACTTCTGTACATGGAATACAAAATATTTTTCCTTCTGGTTATCACTTGTGTATCAACAGGTACAGCGACATGGCGTCCCTGGAGGCTTTACAAAACCAGCTTCGCAAGTTTCCTTCCCATTTCGTTTGGAATCTTGAAGACAAATCTATGATACATTTTCAGACGTTGTTTTCTCTGATCACTCGGAACATTGCAGAGTCGCCTGCTATGATAATTGAGGGTCTTTTGTTCAAAAGTTACCTATATTTCTCTGACTTCAGAGGGAATGTTGAAAAGAAGAAACCAGAAGCAATTGATTGCCTAAATGAAGTACGTAGATTTCTCACGGATGACCAAAGGGAAACGTCTTTTAAAGACGGTTATTTATTAATTGCTTTGGCTCTTGAGGCCTGGCTTGATCGCGACAAGACCAAACTCGAAGCCAAAATCAGTACACTGCGGACGCTTGAATCAAAATACGAGGCCGGCTCTCGCGATCGTGATATGTTCTTAGGCAGCATATATGCAACAAAAGGATTTGCGTTTTCACGTTTAGGAATGATTCGATACTCGGAAAGTATTGAGGAATTTCAAAAAGCTGTAAATTTGTGTCCAAATGAGATCGATTGGTTGTTTGCACTTGGTTTGGTCATTTGGAGAAAAGGCATACCGACTGTTAAAATCAATGATTTTTGTGACGAAATGCAGAAAGCTGTGAGCATCTTTTATGACGTTCTAAACTTAGATCATAATCACAGCTATGCAATGACTTTAATAGCAGAATTAAAGCGAAGGAGGAAACGATATCTTGATGCAGAACGCTTTTTAGAAAGGGCTTTAGCATCGAACCCATCAAATGAAAAAACAATTTCAGAAGTAGCAAAAGTATATAGGCGAATGAAGAAATACGACGTGGCTCTTAACATTCTGATCGCCACGCCAGAAACCGAGCGAAGTTCATTCACTAATCACCAAATATATCTTGTATACAGAGATACGAACACTTTACCACCAGTCAATTATCTACAGAAGGCAATTGATGTAAATCCGTGTAATCTTGCCGCAAGATTTGATCAAGTTAAAGAATATATTACCAAAAGAATGTACAATGAAGCTCGGGAATGCTTGGATCATATTCTGGATAATTACGGAAATGACCCAGAAGCAGTCATTCGAACAAATTATAATTTTGCCAAGTTATTTGAACAAATGAGCAAGGACGACGCTGCCACTGATAGTTATCAAGCACTTGTTGACAAAGCACTGAAAGAATGTAAATTAAACAATGATCCACCGTTTATATTCTTTCCGGAGGTTGACTGGATGGTTCGACAATCTATTAAACAGCTCAGAGAATACTTTAAAGGTCAGCTAAAAGCACATAGAAACGTTAAAGAATCACTTTTAAAACTAGCTGAGTTGGAGAAAACACTCGGTAATCATGGCAATGCATGCCGATACTACGAACAAATCATTACAATACAACCACCTATCGATACAGAACTTAAATGGACAATCCTTGAATATCTAGGTAAAATTAAAACTAGGAAAAGTCTTCTTACAGATGTCAATTTTATTATTCAGGATATGGAAGATATCAGTCTTGAGAACCCGAAACCTGACATTCTTCACAAGTGCAAGGCGAATGTAGCTGTCGAAAAAGGAAAAATTGCACTCCGGAATGGTAAAGAAAATGATGCTATTAATCTTTTTATTGAAGCAGTGAAATTTGGCAGTCTTGCAGGAGCAAGCTTGCTCCTTGATGAAGTCAAAAAGATTAATAGAGGAAACAGAGATTTCTACACAAGTTGTGCTCAGATAATTGTTTTCATTGAACAAAGTGACAACAATGAAACGGTGCAATTGAAGAGAGATCTTGACACTTTACTATCTGCAGATACATCCGAGATAGGTATCGTTTTATGTGACCTAAGAAAAACACAAGTTAATTTGGAGAAGTTTTGTATACTGCAAGACGAGACACAAATTGCAGTTTTCAGAGTTGACATCATCCACAAGTGTCGCACGATCCTCAACCAGACCATGGCGAAGTTCAAAGATCGTCATTACGCACATGTCAAAGTCAGCTGTGACTTTTTCAGCATTCCAAAATGTTCTTCAGCAAAGGTGACACAACAAGTCAGAAATAAACTTCAAAAGAAGTATGAATGGAGTCAATTTGAACACCAGTTCCCAGACCTTTTCCATTTTCTTGTTTCTGTAAGTATCAGTATGAATGATATTTTTATATTTGCTTTCTTAGATGGAGAAATGGTTGCACACCACGGTTAAATGATCCTTGATCTCTTTTGTAGAATAATAGATAAAAATCCTTAGTACAGTTTTATACTACATACTGCCACAATGTGTATCTTGAAATTAATGTCAGGATTATTGTCAAAGGAACTGTTACGTTTGTTAAACAGATACAAAGCAAAAATATGTTAAGTATACTAACGGAAGAAGAAACTAGTGCTTATTACAGAAACTTAAGTGAATCGTAGTTGTAGCCATTACAAGAAGAGCAGCGTCATTGTACTAAACATTAATATATATGTGGAATATTTTAGGTGCTGGAAGACTAATTTTTTATTGTTATATGTTAATATGATATCTAGTGATTGCTTACCTTACCATGGTTCATTACAGATTCAACCAGCTTCAAATCCACATGATAACAACTGGATGTTCGCTTTGCTTAGAATGGATAACGCAAATAAACATGAAAGCCCCCTCGGAGAGAAACTGAAAGTAGAAGTGTATTCAGACAATGCAGGTAACATGGCAGAGCAAGAATTTACGACCATAGAAGTCGCAAGAGAAGCATGTGACAACATCGGGAAAATCCTGAACGAATTTTATAAATATTTGTAGGAAAACCTATTTAATATGTGCGCTAGAATTGCCTTCACACTTGTTTATACACAAAGAAAAATGAACGAAAAATAAGGAAACAAATGTAAAAAAATACAGTAATTTAAAGGCAAAAGAAATTAAAGGGAACAAGAAATAGGAAATAAAAGTAAAAAAAATAAATAGAAATTTCAGGAAAAGAAAGGCAAATATAAAGAAAGGGAAAAATAACGAAAAAGAAATGAAAGGAAAGACAAAAATATGAAAAGTATAAGGACAAGAAAAAAAGAGAAGAATGGAGAATAAGAAAAATAGTAAAAAAGAAAGAAAGAGGAAAAAAAGAAAAATGAAAAATAGAGAAACGGAATAAAAAAAATGATCGTATCGCAAAGTTCATTGCAATGGAAAACCAGTAAGGAAAAAGGGAAATGAATAAATCGAAGACAAATGAAAAAAATTTGAGTGTGACTGCAGTGGCGGATTCAAGGGGCCCAGTCGGCCCGGTCCCCATAATTTGTTGAAATAAAACAATGGAGATAAAAAGAAAATTATATTCAATCTGAAAAAGTGCTATTTCGGGCCAACTAGAGGTTCCATAATCATAAATGTTATCCTAGCCCCAACTATGGTGGGGCTGAGGTGGTATACACCCTCCCCCTGTAGAAGTCCCTCCATGAAACCCTCTATTTCAAATTCCGCTGAATCCGCCACTGGAAAGTGCAATTTTCCGGCCATCTAGAAGTGACATAGACATTCAAATATAGTACTTCGAGTCCCAATCATAGTGGGCCTCAGTCTGAGGTGGTCTAGACCTTCTATCTCTAAAATTGACTTTAAAGGCCCTTTACAGTATTTCGATTAGTTAAGGGGTACTTTTGTGGTGAATCATCTTCTATCTATATTAATTTATAATCTTATTGCTGGAATATCGATAATGAGTTATACTTAGACATGGGATCCGTCAAACAAAGCCTTTATGTCACGAGGGGTTCGAGCATGCAAAAATGTTTGGGACCAAGGACTTTTAACTGTTACCAGGATAGGAAGCTGGCTGATTTAAGCCGTCTAACTTGAATTAGCCTCATGTGCGGTATTGTTATGGAAATGAGCCAGATAAGCACAATCTGCACATGCTCAGAAAAACAAAACTTTCGTTAGGCCTAAAATTATCATAGAAAAAGTAAATGTTTGTCAGATCATAGACACTGGTACATGGAATTTAAATAGAAAAATAGGTTGTTTTGGGGTTTACACTGTACCGTGCTCCCCCTCTTTCTTGGCTTGTTTTCCTAATTTTCTGGGGAAAGGGGCTAACCCCAGTGCTCCCTGGATCTGCCGTTGGTGATGACGACGATTGATTAATTGAAGGATTGGTTGATAATGCTTATTTATACTCTTTTAGAACTTAAATCAATACAGTCGTGATTAAGCATGTACCCTATGCGCATTAATGAAATGCACGTACGCAAATATGACAATTCATGCATAGAGCTAAGAATAATTAAGTACGGTAGATTATTGTACTTTTCAAATTATTCATAACTTAGAATAAATCTAGTAAATAATTAATAATATTTAAATAGTTGATATTATTTTTTTAATTTTTTTTTTTCATTATTTTATTTAGGCACACAACAAATGCACCAAGGATTGTGTCAATAGCGATTATTATCACTGTCTTATTTTATAGGTGACAATCCCTTTCACAAGACAAACATATATATGATGCTTTACACAAACTAAATCTCAATATGAGGTTTAGGGAGTGGAGTTGCTTTAGTCGTGAGAAAAAAATCTTGCAACTGACAGGAATTGACCCTGGGATTGGAAGGCAAGCATCTTAACCACTAAGCTATTCAACTCCATTACCTGAAACTTTAAATAAGTTATCCCACTCCCCACTATATAAAGCGCACAGAGTTATTTTACATTATGCGCTATAAGTTCACAATTATTATTATTATTATTATTATTATTATTATTATTATTATTATTATTATTATTATTATTAATACACTATTGTTATTATTATTATTAGGCTATTATTACTATTATAATATTATTATTATTATTATTATTATTATTATTATTATTATTATTTATTATTATTATTATTACTATTCCGCCAGGAGATATGTACCGTGTGTGTTTTTTCTATTTTACCGAAAAAATATTTAATATAATATTTATAATAATAATAATAATATTTTTATATTATTATTATTATTATTATTATTATTATTATTATTATTATTATTATTATTGTTATTATTATTATTATTA
>NW_022735649.1:51413-63764 GCF_011630105.1 Anneissia japonica | reverse complement strand
TTATTATTATTATTAATATTTTATTATTATTATTATTATTATTATTATTATTATTATTATTATTATTATTATTATTATTATTATTATTATTATTATTACTATTCCGCCAGGAGATATATATTTCGTTTCGAGATGTGTGTGTGTGTGTGTGTGTAAAATGCTTTGCTGTTTCAGTTTATTTTTTCTTGTGTTCGAATTATCTCAAAAACGGCTGACAGACATAATTGAAAATAACAGGGAGTGCCGGTATAACGCAACGAAGAAATACAAGATACAAGGAAGAAATTGTCAAGTGTAGGTCTCGATCCAAATTCGGGGACGAGTGGGTCATTTAAATTGTTACGATCGTGCGTGTCTTGTGTTCAAAATATCTCAAACACAGCTGAACAGATTTATCTGCCAGTTACAGGGATTGTTAGATATGACCCAGCGATGAAGTGATTAAATGTTGGTGACCGTCCGGCGTAGGCTGTGCATATGAGGACAATTTAAAGGAAAACGTCTCCGACCCCCCGCCAGATATTTCAAAAACTAATCAACTGAAATTAATGAAACTTTCATGAAAGCTTAACCAAGGTACAAGGAAGAAATTATGGAGTGCTGGTGACGATCCAAATTCGGGTGTGCATTTCAGGGCTAAAAAGTCTCAGACCTAAATATTTTGAAAATGGATCAATGGATAAAAATGACAATTGGCAGAACAGTTTGTCACGTTTTGATACAGAAGCTGTGTCAATTTTGGTCGTGATCAGAAGTAGGGTGTGGATATGGGGACCAATTAAAGAATTAGTTTACCGTATTACCGTAGGCAGAAACAATATCTATATGATGAATATTTAAATTAGTGCAGTTACAGTAAATGTGTACAGCGTTTTATATGTACTAACTTCACTTCTTTTTTAAACGTGCCAGTATGTTAAGCCAGAAGGTGTAATGAATTGGCAGGTGTACAACTAATAAAAGGTGTTCGAAAAAGGAAGTGATTATATGTTGGTGTCGATGTCGATATTTAAACCATTTCAAAGCAAAACGTCGTAAATCAAATATGGTATCTAAAAAAATAATCAACTCATCTACATGAAACTTTCGTGTTAGTGTAATTTTTTTCAAAGTAGATTGTTTTTAGTGGTTGGAAAGCAGCAACAGATTTTTTAGGAATTTATAGTAATTATGGTTGTCACTAAAATAATGAAATGAAATTTTATAAAAATATAGTGATATGATATAATTTATGTTAACAAAGGCCTATATTATATGATCTTGTGATTATTTATTATGAAGTGATGACATTAATAAGAATAATAAAAAAGGTATATTATGTGAAATATCATTTTAGGACGGAATTTGATCATACATTATTGTATTGATAAACTTTAAATGTCATACAAGGAAAATATATATATATATGTGATAACGAAATTTTTATAATCTGCTATACGATAGGATGTACAGCGGTTCACACAAGGATAGAGATCTTTAAAAGTTGTTGCTGTGGCTGTTAATAATTTTACTAAGTTTATTATTATTATTATTATTATTATTATTATTATTATTATTATTATTATTATTATTATTATTATTATTATTATTGTTATTATCATCATCAACACTACTATATTGTATTATCACTGTTATCATCATTATTATCATTATTATACTATTATTACTATTATTAATTTTATTATTATTACTATAATTCCTATGAGTATTTTATCATTTTATATAATTCTATTATTATTATCATTAGTGTTTATCAGCACTGATGTTTTTTTATTATTATTATTACTGTTACGATTGATGTTATTGTTGTTACCATTTAGTATTATTAATTATGATGATTATTACTTACATACAATTGATTTAAATTTTCTTATTATATTATTATTATTACTATTGTTATTATTATTATTGTTATTATCATCATCATCAACACTACTATATTGTTATCGTTAGTATTATCACTGTTATCATCATTATTATCATTATTATACTATTATTACTATAATTACTTTTATTATTATTACTATAATTCCTATGAGTATTTTATCATTTTATATAATTCTATATTATTATCATTAGTGTTTATCAGCACTGATGTTTTTTTATTATTATTATTATTACTGTTACGATTGATGTTATTGTTGTTACCATTTAGTATTATTAATTATGATGATTATTACTTTTTTATCTCGTTTTGACCGTTTTGTTTTATGTTAACCATACTGTAAGTGGCGGATTTGTGTCTGCTGTTGTTTTAGTAAATAAATAAATTATTAATAAATATCAATATTTTAACTGTGACATGAAAAATTGGTGGAAAACAGAGGCAGCATAGGATAACCCAATCATTTAGAGTAATAATGTGTGTGACTACTACAAAATGAATATATTGCTATCTCACATAATCATATATTAATTTGAGTAAGGATCGAACGATTTACCGCTCAGACGCGTGCACTGATCTTGAAGAAATATATCATATCAGCTTTCATTTAGGTGTTTTACCATTGATGGCATTTTTATGTTCCTATTTTATGTGAATTAATATATTATTAATAGGACAAGGGCTTTTATTTAGGTGCCTTACTATTAAGGGCATTTTTAAGTTCCTATTTATGTAAATTAAAATATTGTTAATCGGACGAGGACTCGTCACGCTACAAAAGCAACACGTCGTGCGAGAATTCATTATTCAAATTATGTTAGTACAGTTACAGAGGAAGGTAGCAGAGTAATTATATTGGTGTATTCTATGGCGAGCCGATTTTTAATTTAATCGTAAATAGAGATATCTTAGTTTTAATAAAGACATCTTAGTTTTAGATAGATATATCTTGGTTTTAAATAGATATATCTTATAGTTTTAAATAGAGATATCTCTATTTGAAACTAGAATATCTCTATATAAAGTAAAAATATCTATATTTCAAAATAAGTTATCTCTATTAATAGAGATATCTCTTTTAATAGATATCTTAGTTTTAAATAGATATCTTAGAATAGAGATATCTTAGTTTTTACTAGAGATATTTGTGTTAATAGAGATATCTCAATTAATATAGATATCTCTATAATATCTCTATTTAAAAATAAGATATCTCTATAAGATATAAAGTAAAAATATCTATATTTCAAAATAAGTTATCTCTATTAATAGAGATATCTCTTTTAATAGAGATATCTTAGTTTTAAATAGATGTCTTAGAATAGAGATATCTTAGTTTTTACTAGAGATATTTGTGTTAATAGAGATATCTCAATTAATATAGATATCTCTATAATATCTCTATTTAAAAATAAGATATCTCTATTTAAAAATAAGATATCTTATTAAAACTAAGATATCTCTATATTTATTGTTAATAGTAGTAGAGATAGGTCTCTATTAATAGATATAACTTTATTTAAAATTAAGATAGCTATTTACAACTAAGATGTATCTATTTACAATTGAATTACAACTCGGCTCGTCATAATATTCAGTAGGTAAGTGGATGCACCACTTTGTGTTGCTGATACAAAGGCGCACTGTTTCACTAAATGATATAAATATTTAATATAGTGGCTATATTAATCCCAAATTATAAGTCAATTATGTTAAACCCATAAGTGACAATACGGAATGTCTGCATCTAACAAAACTTTTTAGCGCGTACTGTATAACTTGGTTTTTTAACTGATTGCGTCAATAGTGGAAAATCTATTCATTCAGTATTGTTAAACACGCAGTAACTATATTTAACAAAAGTCAAATTTTACCAAAACTGAAAAAAAAGTGTTTTCCCCAAAAAATATGCCTAAAACATAAATATATGTTTGGATTAGATAGGCAATTTTGTAACCATTCATATGACGTGTACAACGTAATTGCATTTGATATATTCCATGTTTTATCCCAAATAATGATTTCATTGTAAACTTAACATGGAATGACCTTTATTGACCTCTGACATGTAAGTGTAGCACTTATGTCCATCAGATGGGCAGTTCCAAGACCCCAACAGGATGACCTTTCCAAAAATAATACGGACTTTTCGATTTGAGTGGACGTGGACGGCGTTCACGTCCGCGTGAGTGAAAAATCCGAGCAGTCGACTGGTACTTGTCCACTGGTTATCTGAACGTTTCGATTTAAGTGAACGTCCATGTTGACACGTAGTGAACTTATGACCTTGTGATCTGTGGATACAAAAATTCATTAGGCCTAGTGCCAAAGTACCAAGTCATCTTCATTTGACAAGGGCTAATGGTATATCCATGGGGTATTCAGGACAGGGAGTGGTAAAAACATAAATCTCCCTGTTGAGGGTGCACCTCTCCTTCTTTGTTCAATATAGAATTTTTTTTTTTTTAACAGATCACTGAAAAATTATTTCCTTTTTCCTGGATACGCCCGGCCTGACTGAAGGCTGGCAGCCTCGCCTAGCCCAGCCTAGGCTTAGGCTCCCTTGACCTAGCTAATAGGCTGATTAATTAATTACCTAATTATCCACTGAATTTGATCCACAATAATGGATTTCTATAGTTTGCAAATAGGACATAACTTAACCGAAATGCTATTTATTTGTATTCCCAGTAGAAGATAATTTTGCCAAATTAAGAAGCACCGCGACATCGTCCTTCATCATGAATCAAAGTTTGCAGTGATATGACGTCATACGTCTACTTGTTATCTCAATCAGAGAGCGAACGGCAAAACGCTGCTGAACAAGTTCTCAAATTTGGCAGTCGTCGTGTTAGTCAACTTGACGCATGCGCAAGTCATCAAAACTACATCATAGGTTATCAGTCGACATAGTGGACGTGCAAATCGAAAACTCCTAAATAAATAGTTTAAATCTTTTTTGTTGTCCTGTCATCGTCATTTAATTGGTCAAATTCTAATAGAGAACATCAACATCTCTTCTTTCATTTTTTTTTAACAAGAAAAACGTCTTTAAATCATCAAATTGTAACACAAACTGTTAAAGTTTTGTGTTTCCCCCCAAAAAAATACAATGTCCATCAACACGTCCCATTAGATAAGCAGCTAGTTCCCAGGCCTTAGACGATGGCATTTCCAAATATATTAACTAAACATGTGGGCATGTTCAGAAAGTAAACGGGCTCCGAGACTATTGGAGCTGTGATCTTGGGTTTCAGGACATTTTATAAATTAATTAATTTTCTTATTATTTTTATTTTATATTCTATTTCACATAAAATCACCTTGAATGACCTGTAATGAAATGCCTATGATCATCTAAATGCTATTAAGATATTTTGTTAATGTTAAATAAATTATTAATAGCACCAGATGCTGAGATATTGATACTATTATAGGTTTTGCATTTTGGGCCATTTTAAAATCTAACATCGCCGACATAATGACTTGGGACAAACTGAATTCTATCAAAAATTGAATTATGACTAAGAGAAGTATGTACAAAATATAATGCTTTTATCCAAAGTGCCCACATTCATTTGCCAAGCTGTCAGTTCATATCGTACATGTAGCTCTCACAGAACTAAATTTTTTCAGTGATATTTTTTACGAAAGCACACATACGTGGTTTTTATAAACAGTGTCAAAAAATTGCCATCAGTTTTTCGAGGTATCATCATGCAATTTCTGAAAAAGCTAACATATAAACATACGTTTTAGTATATAGGCCTAAATCAACTTTTTCTTCTGCCGGTTGCACCTATTCGTTAATTATTCCTTACTTAGGAGGTCTACTGCTCTGCTATAAGAAGCTACCATGAAAGTAACCAAGTGAAAATGGGCCATATTCAGTACCGTAAAGGCAGGCTCAGGTCGACACGGAACTCAACTCAACTCAACTCAACTTGTCGACATGAGCGCTCCGCGCAACTGAAAGGAACTGAACGGAACTGACCGCAACTGAAAGGAACTGACAGTCGCGCATATTTTTCAACATGAGTCAAGTTGAGTTCCTTTCAGTTGCCCATGTTCAACTTTTTGCGGAACTGAAAAAGGCGCGAAAAATGCTGATTCGGAACTCAAAAGAACTAAAAACGTTAATCCTGATAATAATCGTAATCAAGATAGATTAACGGAAAAATATATTATATTACAATGTTTTGTTAATGGCATATGAGTTATTCTTTGTTTTTAAAAATATAGGCCATAGGACAGGTTTTTATTCTAAAGGAATACGTTCGTATTTATTACTATGGTATTACAATAAAAATATTAAAACAAGACAGGGACATTTTATCTATGGCTAAATATTTGCTCAAAGTCGACATGAGTTCAGTTCCTTTCAGTTGCGCGGAGCGCTCATGTCGACGAGTTGAGTTGAGTTGAGTTCCTTTCAGTTCCGTGTCGACCTGAGCCTGCCTAAAAAGGCCTTAAACGATATTGCCAGGGCTCGTCGGACCGCCGCACAGTGGGCCATGGCGAAATCAAAGTGTGCCAAAAGTCCATTTTGGTGACTATGGCTTTTACACTTTTTCACATGATTGAAGATGGGTATACACTGGTTAATCTATCCTGAAAATATTTTACATTTAAACGAATATTAAGGGTAGTATTTTTTAACAAATGTCGGAAATTTCTTTATAAATATTTCAAATGCTATAATTGACTACATTATATCTAAACACGTTTTTTTCTTACAGAAAATTCGGAATTACTTCAAAATGCACAGGTTTCTTGTATATAAATTGGGGAACACAAATGTATGTTTTGGTTTAAATTTGAAGTTTGCATCAATAATAAATCGTTGTTTAAACGACAGATAAAATATTTAAAAATCAATTTTTAGAAAAGTAGGAGAGAAAGTTTAGATTCATGTGGATTCATGCTTTAATTTTTACATCAACATCTTCAGTATAGCCTTAGCTATATGATGGTACCAAATTTAGCTGCTACTTTTTGCAACTTTGCGAGCTAGACGCACTTTTATCAGTCTTGTTTTCGAACATTTGAGACACAATTTAATTAGAGCAAACCGCAAATCAGAGGGATGTACCCGCGTCTATTCAACCAGTTCATGCAAAGCGTGGGAAAAGCACTTCAAAAATTGACAAACTGCTCGTGATTTAACAGTAGCAAATCTTCTAATATTCTGTTGCTGTTTAGAATACTTTATTAAATTTTGAGCAGTCTAATAATCCCAATATCATATATCATAATGAAGATGATATCTACAAGCAAGCCTATATCTAGGCGTCAATTGTTTTTAACTTTATTCAAACACATCCAAGACTTTGAAAAGCTTCCTGTTTCAACTTAAGGAGAGGTGAGCTACTACGCGAGTACTAACGACCTTCCCAGCAAACAATAATACGTTATGCTAACGTGACAATAACGTTACAGTTTTGTTTTGAAAACTTTATTTTGTAGAACCATAGATACATACTGAACATAATTTCACAACGTTTGCACATTCCTACAACGTTGTGTAAACGTTATTTTGTGACATACTTAACCACAACATTCGCCAAGAACGTTATAAGAACGTAAACACGTGTTTTCCGGGTTTCTAAAGAAAATAACTCGTGGCTTGACAACAGGATTCCATTTTCTGATGAAGTTATTAATGTTTTGACACAGAACAGAGATATTCTTTCCACACCAGCAGAAAACTCACAAGAGACTTAAAACAGACCCAAACCTGGAGGTCCTATCGAAGAATGGGGGGATCTTTTCAGAGAGTTCGCACAAGGGTAAAGTAGGCCTACAAGAGATGTTGACATAATGTACGCACTGAACTTCTTTATGCAGCATTGCAAGGGGCATTCAAGAAGAATCGATTTTAGAGTCTACTAATATGTAGAAAATACATACACATTTTATTTCTCTCTGACGAATTGTAGTTTATCTCCCCAACGCCGGGGTGGGGGGAGGGGAAGCTTTCCTCGAAGGGGACCTCTCCTCGACGGGGACCCTGCCCCATTCCCCCTGCTGGCGTCACCCCTGAGGCGCAAACCGGAATCGTTCACGACAGATGAAACATTGTCCATCTTTGTAGCTCCATAGTAAAATGAGACTCCTCCTTACACCAAAATAAAGAGTAGCAAAAAAGCATTGCTATCCTGGTGGTACGACAGTATACCTGTCAAAGAGGACAGCAAAAGTTCCTCTTCAAAGCCTCTTTGTTCATACTGCACTGAGAATTATAAAAAAAAAACATGAAACGACCATTATCGATACTTTTACAATATAGGCCTAATACGATTGGGGACGGAATTATATGACAATATATGATTATCATTACCATGACATTGGTGTAGGCAATGTCTGATAATTCCATGGAATCTCAGATGCAAACACATTTTACATTTAAAAAATGTAAAATTAGGTTGTCTGGAATTATTATGAATTTTGATTTTGATTTATATTCACTGTAAGATTAACAATAGAAATTTTAATGTTGGCCTATGTCACTTTTGGCCCCGTCCAATGAGAAAAATGTATTTTGATGACGTCATGGAAAATACAAAAAGTTTTCCACAGAAGTTCTTTTGTCCCAAACCTCCTTAAACATTTCAAAATTAATTTGTAATTTCACTGTTCCCTGGTATTACAATGAAAACTGACATCGTCCAATCAGAAAACAGTACAAAAATGATGTCACATAGATTTGAAAATGCTTTTATTGAATTCTACGGGTATGAAAACCTCTAGATAAGTCTTGTATTCGCTCAGATTAGCTTCTGTAATGAGTAATTAATTTTGGCACGTTTTGACTTCAATCTGGCCCACTGTGCGCCGCACAGTGGGCCAGGGCGAAATCAAAGTGTGCCAAAAGTCCATTTTGGTGACGACTATGGCTTTTACACCTTTTTTCACATGATTGAAGATAGGTATATACTGGTGAATCTATCCTGAAAATATTTTACATTTAAACGAATATTAAGGGTAGTATTTTTAAACAAATGTCGGAAATTTCTCTATAAATATTTCAAATGCTATAATTGACTACATTATATCTAAACATGTTTTTTTTCTTACAGAAAATTCGGAATTACTTCAAAATGCACAGGTTTCTTGTATATAAATTGGGGAACACAAATATATGTTTTGGTTTAAATTTGAAGTTTGCATCAATAATAAATCATTGTTTAAAACAACAGAAAAAATATTAAAAAATCTATTTTCAGAAAAGTAGAAGAGAAATTTTAGATTCATGTGGATTCATGCTTTAATTTTTACATCAACATCTTCAGTATAGCCTTAGCTTTATGATGGTACCAAATTTAGCTGCTACTTTTTGCAACTTTGCGAGCTAGACGCACTTTTATCGGTCTTGTTTTCGAACATTTGAGACACAATTTAATTAGAGCAAACCGCAAATCAGAGGGATGTACGTACGTCTACTCAACCAGTTCATGCAAAGCGTGGGAAAAGCACTTCAAAAATTGACAAACTGCTCGTGATTTAATAGACTTGCCACAAGTCTCTTATTTTTTATTATTTTTCTCATTCTGGACAGCGCCACCAACGAGAAAGTTAATTTAGAGACGGAATAAGCGACTTGCAAAACACTGAAATCAGGCACCAGTATGCCAAAAGAATGACGTAATCTTATATTCCGTATTTGGATAAATGGGCGGACCGAAATAAACAATTTCAACCAATCAAATGTTCATATTCTTGGAGCCACGAAACTGAGTCACTCGCGTCGACTAGTTAGGCATGACTAAATTTAAATAGTCCTCCCTAATAAAACGGGCCTAAAATATTTAGAATAGACCCTAGTAAGACTAATGTTGGCAATGGCAAAAACAATTAAGCTTAGACTAGATGGCATACCATACAAATACAACAAACTTTAACTTTCCAGTAGGATGGCTCAGGCCTCGCCTGGAGTCAGGTAGTAGGCCTAGCCTAGATTAGTAGAGGCTTGGCCTATTTTTAAGTTCTTACTTAACAGAGGCCTACCTTTTTAACAATATTCTACCCTAAAGGCCTAAATCTGTGTAGCAGCTAGCGGTGAGCAAGGTTCCAAGTAGTCCTATAGCCTACGGTTATCAGTCCATGTCGTTCTTAGCAGGCCAAATTGCACGCATGAATCGTTTGCCCAGGCCCTAATTCGAAAAAAAAGAAATCGAGTATGGGACGCCAATTAAATTAGGTATGGCACGCACTAAGTGCAATAAAGAGTGAGTAACCTAAAATTAGGGCCTGGAACCCAGGCTAGTGATTTAACAGTAGCAAATCTTCTAATATACTCTACTAACCAAACCGAGCCCCTGCTATCAAATGAATTCCTTCGCATACAGCTGCTGTAGCCTTATATACGGCGATGTATGCAAAATAGGCTCAAGATTGGACTTCACCCATCACCTTCATTTTCATTGGTCGTTCAATTTCTAATTTCCCACCAAAAGATTTTTCACTCAAAATCTATGCGGACCGATAGGTAAGCACCCACTGTGCTGTAATTGGTTGTGTACGAACTCGTATAGGTGTAGGCGGATCGATTTAGGCTAAGCCAAAATTTGTCCAGGCCGGACCAATATTATCCAAGGACTGATTTTGGCTGGCCAAAATCAGTCCCCCGGAAAAATTTTTAGCCCGGACCAATTTTGGCGTGACAGGCCTAAATCTGTGTAGCAGCTAGCGGTGAGCAAGGTTCTTAAGTATAGCCTACGGTTATCGGTCCATGTCGTTCTCAGCAGGCCAGAACTATATACTAACTGTTTTAATTCAAGTATAGGTAGCTAAAAGGGAGCTGGTTAGCTTGTTCTTGTCGAGACATCCGCATCTTCAATTTTGAAAATTTACCAAGATTGATTAATATGCATCACGTGATTTACAAAATCAGTCATGCATGCATCAAATCAAATCAAAACAAATTTGATGTTGGAAATCGTACGCATGAATCGTTTGCTCAGGCCCTAATTCGAAAAAAAAGAAATCGAGTATGGGACGCCAATTAAATTAGGTATGGCGCGCACTAAGTGCAATAAAGAGTGAATAACCTAAAATTAGGGCTTGGAACCCAGGCTATCAAAGCGTAAGAAAAGTTAAGATAAATCGTTTTACTAAAAAAGAAGGGCCTCAATGTGTATTGAGGGTGAAAGATATGTTTCTAATAAATAATAATAAAAAAACTTATATTTAGTTTTAAACACACGTGTGTGGCCTAGTAGCATATTATATCTAGTAGATATGTTTCTAATAAATAATAATAAAAAAACTTATATTTAGTTTTAAATACACGTGTGTGGCCTAGTAGCATATTACTGTATATATAAGATAAGCCCTAAACTCAAACATTTTTGCGCGCTTCGCGCGCATATAAAACCTTTGCTTGTCCTCCTTTGCTTCTAAATTAATTAAACACATAATAGCCCAAAACTCTAAGAAAATTTAGGATAGATCGTTTTACTAAAAAAAGAAGGGCCTCAATGTGTACTGATGGTGAAAGGATATGTTTGTAATAAATAATGAAAAAAATTATATTTAGTTTCTAACACACGTGTGTGGCCTAGTAGCCTATTATATAAGATAAGCCCTAAACTCCAAAAAATTTGCGCATATAAAACTTCCTGTCCTCTTTTCCTTCTAAGTTAATTGAACACATAATAGTCCCAAAGAAGAAAAATTTAAGATATATTGCTTAACCCATGGAGGAAAGAAAATCTAATTTTCTTTCCTCCATGCTTAACCTAAAAGAAGGGCCTCAACTATATTGAAAATGCTTAATTTTAGTTTCAAACACACACGTGTGGCCTAATAATTATATATAAGATAAGCCCTATGTCGTATTGTTTTCCATAATGGGCGGGTCATAAATTACTAACCGGGAAAGTTATTACCTTTGCCCCCCCCCATAAAACCAACCTTGCAAATTCCACGGCTAACAAAGGCTTCTTTGCTGCTGCACCATATCTTTGGAATAAACTCCCTTGTGAAATCAGACAAGCCCCTACTTTAAATAAATTTAAGTCGGCCCTCAAGACGCACCTTTTCAATAATTCTTTGTGTTTAAGCGCTGTGAGACCCTGCAAATGCCTCGTGTTTTCTGTTTGTCACACCTGCGTAATGAGCGCTATATAAATGTTCATATTATTATTATTATTTATTATTATATTAATTAGAAAATTCCTAATTAAAAATCTTCATCTAGACTATTGATGTTGTGATGATGATGAGTTTTTTCTGTATAAATGTGTCATTTCCGGCCATCTAAGGTAGTACTGGGGCTGAGGTGGTTGTGGACTTGTTGTGGACATAATTGAAGTAGGCAAAATAAATACATCAAAGAGAATGTTTTAAAGTTTTATTTTCTATGGTATAACATCACACATACTAATTAGATCTCTGTGGTTCCCGAAAATCGCTGCATCCGCCCCAGGATAGCCATTTATATAGCCATATTCGGAACCTAACCG
>NW_022735649.1:44063-51306 GCF_011630105.1 Anneissia japonica | reverse complement strand
TTCTCTAATTAATAAATATATATTTTTGTCTATCCGATATATTTTTATCCATCTAGTCTATTTATCTCTTCTATTTCACAGTTTTTTTTTTTTTATACTCACTTTATTTATTCATTTTATTTTCCCTTATTCATCATTTATATTTTTATATCATATTATATATTTCTTCATGCCTTTTTTGATAGTTATGTGTCCCAAAAAAAAAAAAACGAAGTGTATACAATCAACTTTAATGTTCTTTTCTCTTTCTCTTTCTCTCCCCTCCCCTCTCTCTCCCCCACCCTCTCTTCTCTCTCTCTCTCTCTCTCTCCCTCTCCCTCTTTCTATTTCTTTCTTTTTTTCTTTTTTCGCTTTTTTTATTTTGGGGGTGGGGGAAAAAACACAGGTTATTTCTAACAAATATGGTTGATATAATATAATGCCTGTTATAGCTTTCTTAATTATTAAAATGCTATTTCATCCCATAGTTATAGTCTGCTGTTAACGTTCACACAGTTTCTATCCTAGGTACGACATTCTTTTTGGTGCGTACATTCTTGATAAAATCATGAAGCTAATAAAGATTCTATTCAAAGAAAATAATGTGCAGTTTTAGATGATTGAGTTGAGTCAGAATGGAGGGAAAAATAACCAGAGGACACAATATGTGAATACTCATAGTACACATAGTGATTTCCATCTTGTCAAACATATTCATTTCTTTAATAGAATACTATTTTTAATTTAAAGTAATATACCACCTTGCCTATTAAGTCTACATATTTCATGAACTTCGATTAACACTTCATTGTTGTCAATATTATTACCAGTAAATTACGGGATTTTGTACGCAATAACTGGATCGGCGGGATTTGGTAAAATTACGGGATTTTCTAAAGCCGGTTTAGTTTCAGCCAGCCACGATGGTCCTCCGGTGATAATCGTTATTGAACCTACAGAAATTTACAAACAAATTTCCTCCGATCCCGAAATTATGTAAAAAAAAAAACCCAGTAATTATAAACAAAATCCAGACGATCCAGAAATTTCGTAAAAAATCCCGCCGATCCTGACTTTAGAAAATCCCGTAATTTTACCAAATCCGGCCGATCCAGTTATTGCGTACAAAATCCCGTAATTTTGCAAATGAATTCCCGCCCATCCCGAGGAATCTGAACAAAATTCTGGCGGATGGGGAATAATTCTGATGGAATCTCACTGAATCCCGATTTCATCTTTGATAGGGTATCTGTCATCCATATGTGATTTTGTGTGATTGTCACTATGGTGCTTGTTTCTATTTATGAAATATGGTACTGTATCTTATTGTGTCCTATCTTAAACTTTCGGACCAATGGACCTTCGGACCAATGGGCCTTCAGACCAATGGACCTTCAGACCAATGGACCTTCGGATCAATGGACCTTCGGACCAATGGGCCTTCGAACCAATGGACCTTCGGACCAATGGGCCGTCGGAATAATGGTCCGTCCCCATTTGGGTGCACATAATGTGTTCTAGAATTATTTACTACAACAGAAGAGGTATTTATTGGTGTTGAGAAGTAAACACGTTTTTCAAAAAAATAGAGAAAATTTTAAAAATTTCTATGTATGTGGAAAATGTAGTTGATTACCAAAGGTTACAATTTTTATTTTGAAGACTGCATGGTCTAGGACGTGTACATTTTTTATGGGGAAAGTTTCCAAGGGCGGGTTTTCTAGGGGCGAGTTGACTGCCAAAGAGTGTTGCCAAAGTGCGAGCCAGCGTGTTATTTGATCACAAGTGCGAGACATATCAAAAGTGCGAGACATATCACAAGTGTGAGCCAGTCAATTAACAATGTTATGTACACTGAAATATACTCTGTTATTTCTTAATTCTTCCTCTATGACAAATATTTAATTTTCTTAGTAAAAATAAAATACCCAAGGATTTGAACGGAATACCCAAGAACCCAAGACCAAGTCAAAATACCCAAGATCTTGGGTAAATACCCAAGCAGTGGTCACACTGATTAGGCCTAATAATAAAACTTGATCACTGATCTACTGATAACACTGGCCGACTGAGGGCGTATTTTTCTATCCGTATTATTACCTCATGAATATTCATTTTATTATTGTGATGTTAAATAGACAAAGAGCGACGTTGTGTTTCATTGGGACCTTCGTCCCTTCAAGGTTAGGCCTATACCATCCTAGCTAGTCTAGGCCTAGGTTAGGATAAGGCTAGCGCGACATGCGGACGTTGGTACGAGTAGGTTAGTCTACAAACGTCGCCTAAAGTAATTGATTTTACCCGGCAGAACGAAAGAAGGAAACTCTGCTTTTCAGTCGTCTTAGCCACTCGTTTATTGACAAACAATGACCTTTCAGAGGTCAAATTGCTGTCAAGAATATGAATTGGCTGCTTCGCAGCAATTATTTTGTATTGTGCAAAAGGAGCACACAAAGTGGGTGATTTTACAAAACTGCATAGCCTGATATAGTTTACATTCACCTAAGAGAAAATTACGTTGATAAAAAAAAATCTGACGATTTCATTGTACGGAAAACTGACAATCTTGGTTCATTTCTTTAACTTGGCCTCCAATGTAAACACGTTGTGTTACGCAAATCATTGCAGCGCCATTCCGGCAGTGTGCGTTGAGCTTTCAATAATGCCATAATGGACATTAACCGGCGACTGAAGATTCATTATTCGGACGACCATATGTAACCTGTTGGAAACGTAGGGGCCTTTGGAATGATTGGTCACATATCCATTCAGACGGAGTACGCCTCAACAGAGATGTTCCACAGGGCCGTTCGTTCGAGGATGAATCGTTATGCACGGAGTGTCCGAAAGGCTGTTTTACACGCCGGGAGGCGAAGTCATAAGGCCAGTATCGTAAAGTTATTTTAAACTTAATTTTGAGTATTGAGTGCATACTGTATTCTCTATCTGAAATAGTAGTGGAATTTTATTATTATCAATGCATGCTGTTTGTTGTGATTGTTTAATATCATTACAGGCGGCTTGTTATGGGCGATATAAATCACAGACTGGGATGTGGTCAATGTGATATCGGAGATTATGTGAGGATGTTTATTAACATTGTTCAAAATTATTTTGTCTGTGCTACGGGAAAGATAGGCCTACAGCATATAGGGCAACACTGGCTATGATTAGTACCTGTCAGTACTTATTGTTTAAGCAGCAAATAAAAGGTTAAAAACTGGGCGAAATTAACATTCAACTTTTTGCTGAACTTAATATGTTCTAATTACACCTGCTTCTAATTACACCTGTGTAATAATCATAAGTCATCTATTAAAAACAAATATGATTTACCGATTGCTAAACATTTTAATCAAAAGCGCCATTATATTAACTGTGTGAAATTCATTTTAGTTGCTAGCGGGTTTAAAACCCTCAGTGAAAGGCGTTGTGCTGAGCTGAGAAGGATACTTAAACTTAAAACACATAAGTCAGGTGCTAATAAAGACCTTGGATTCATATTTGACTTCACTTTCGCTAATAAATAAATATATATTTTTGTCTATCCGATATATTTTTATCCATCTAGTCTATTTATCTCTTCTATTTCACAGTTTTTTTTTTTTTATACTCACTTTATTTATTCATTTTATTTTCCCTTATTCATCATTTATATTTTTATATCATATTATATATTTCTTCATGCCTTTTTTGATAGTTATGTGTCCACTTGACATTTTATTTGACATTATTATATTGTTATCATCATCATCATATTTTTGTTGTTTATAGGCCTATGTCCTTGTTTACCATTCATTAGTTTTGCCACTCTGACTAGTTATTTATGCCAATTTGCTTATGTCAGGCCTCTTTATAAACTATTGCTAGTGATAAGACTGTGTAACCTATTGTTTATAGATCTGGTGATTAATCACCCATTGTATATACTTATGTATTCTGTTAAGTTTCTCATTGATACTCATGCGCTGACAAAGGTAACAGGAGTTGCCGAAAATTTCGCAAATAAAATATTTCTATGTCTCCTACAAGTCATAGTATCGTAGCAGTTTATTTTGTCTGCGTCTACCTACTGATTTATTCCTACGATGAGACATACGTGGATCCACATCAACAACACCGATTAAATATGAATTTTTGTATATGTATTGTATATATGTGTATATGCATGTATATTTATTATGTATGCGCTTTGTATATGGGTACTGAATATTTGCCTCCTGTCAAGTTTGTCCGTACTTGCATTTTGTGCATATGAGCATGGAGGTGATATGAGCATGTTGTACCTGCGAATATGTTTTGCCTTCGGGCATGTTCTGCCTTCGGGCATGTTCTGCCTTCAGGCACGTCTTTCCTATGAGAAGGATTATCTCGGAGAAATTTGCCTACGGCTGTCCTGCCTCCGGGCATGATTTTGCCTACGGGCATGTTTTGCCGACGAGCATGGTCTTATCTCCTAAAAAAATAAATAATAAAAAAAAAATAGAGGAAGATAGACCTAACATAACTAAAATGGGAATAAATGAATGCATAAATAAATGAAATAAAGAACTAGGAAATCTAACTTAAAGAGGAATATATCATCATACATGTCTGCCTGTTTTCAAATCTATATTACATGTAATTCTTGTATTGCCTCTATTATTTATGTGTGTATGTTTATAGGTATTTATAGGTGTATATGTATGTGTATATATATGTATATAGGGCCTATTTATTATGTTGCGTTTTGTGTATAGGTACCGTTATTTGCCTCCTGTCAAGTTTGTCCGTACGGGCACGTTGTACATACGAGCATGTTGTACCTACGAATATTTTTTGCCTTCGGGCATATTCTGCATTAGGACGGGAAGGTTTATCTCAGAGAAGTTTGCCTACGGCTGTTCTGCCTCCGGGCATGGTTTTGCCTACTGGCATGTTTTATCTCCGAAATTGTTTTCCTACAGGCATGTTTTGGCTTACGGTCATGTTTGCCTAGTGGTATATATATATATATATATATATATATATGTATATATATATGTATATATATATATATATATGTATATTTATTATGTATGCGCTTTGTATATAGGTACTGACTATTTGCCTCCTGTCACGTTTGTCCGTACGGGCATGTTGTGCATATGGGCATGTTGTACCTACGGATATGTTTTGCCTTCGGGCATCTTCTGCCTTCGGGCGTGTCTTTCCTACGGGAAGGTTTATCTCGGAGAAGTTTGCCTACGGCTGTTCTGCCTTCGGGCATGGTTATGCCTACTGGCATGTTTTGCCTACGGGCATGTTTTATCTCCGAAATTGTTTTCCTACGGGCATGTTTTGGCTTACGGTCATGTTTGCGTATTGGCATATTCTTCTCACGATAGAAATGTTTTGCCTAAGGCATATTTTATTTTTTCCTACAAACATGTTTTGGCTTAAGGTCAGAGTTTCTGCTTATCGGCATAATTTGCCGAAGATAGCAATGTTCTGCCTGAGGCATAATTTCTGATCTTTTCTACGGGAATTTTACCTGTGGATGGTTTTTCCTTATACGGCATTATTTGCCCAATGGTTGTTGCTTACGGGCATGTTTATGTTTCCACTGACCATCTTGCCAAAACGGTGTGTTGATTTTGCCTCTAGGGAGGTGTTGGTTGATAATCACAATGGAAATTTCATTTTCTAGATCTTCATATACATCTTCGATTTACTCTCTTTTCCGTGTCTCTCTTCAGATACGATGCCGATAGCTGCTACTAACGCCGTTCAACATCTAAGGCTGCGGCTCCCAAGAGACCGGTCCATCAACCACGGGCCGAGCCGGATGTTCAAATGGACTACATTGAGGTGGCAGCAGAAGTAGCTAAAATTCTGAAGGATGGAGAGTCCAGTGGTCAAACACAAAGAGGCAGTAGGAGTTCACAAGACAGTGCGCCACAGGACGCGAGTGTCCCTCTAGTAGAAGACCTCTTTCATGGTGAAGGAAATGCTCCTTCCATCACATTGTCAATGGCGGACTCGATAGCCCTAGGTAACAGTGTACCTTTGGTGGTAAAGGACAAAATATGGTCCAACGTGTACATTGACCTCAAATCACTGGTAATAAACGATCTTGACAATACTTTCTCAGTGACGATTGTCGACAACCAATCGAGAGTTGAGAACAACAGTAAGAAGAAGGTGCTCATTATCATTGGATGCGATCACTTACAATTTTTATGTCAATCTATATCGAAAAATCACTACATGAATGCTTACATCTGTTAAAATATACTAACAATATTTTGAAATTGTATGCTCTGGGTAACGTAAATTGGCATGTATACGATGAGAGTTTTCGCAGGGTGAGACAGAGTAACAAATTAAAATGGGAAGAACTGCACCCCGAATTGATGATGAAACTAGGTTCCACTGGGACTTTGAGGGCTTAAGCGCAACAATTATTTCATCCCCAACAGCGACTGGGTTGTTTCAAATTCAACGCGGGGAAATTCTCTCCGGCGGGTACCACTTGAAGGTACGCACACCTCTGTGCAGGCCCGTAGCCAGGGGGGTTTTTAGGGGTTCGGGCGAACCCCCTTTTTTCAGCGAACCCCACTTTTGCCAGCGAACCCCCTTAACCAGAAAACGATCCCTCGTTTCCAAAATAGTGCAATTTATTACAAAATAGGAGCATTTTTGGCACTGTTTATTTGTCGCTATCGTTCGTAGTCCGATCGTAGAAATCAAAACAAAGCTGCAGCCAGCTGAATGACGTAACCAGCAAGACTTCAAAATGAATATTAATGAGAGGTTTGTTGCCTAAGCTATTTGACCAATCGCGTGCTCCGTAGTTTATTTATTTTGGCATGACGTCATCACAAAAGTTTGGGCGCTCGACATTTTTCATTTCTCTGGGATCGAGGACATGCGACACGCCAAAAATAGCCTAGGAGGAGGATGAAGCGCCAAGAAAGGATAACCGATTTTTTTGCTTCAAGACCAGCAACGAAGAAATCACGAAATTTAAGAAGTTAGAAAATTCACCCTTGTTTTCACCACATGCTCATGATACTGCCTGGCGGCGGGATCGGTGTACTTTGTCGGGCTAGGCCTAGGCCTAGGCCCTAGATCTAGCGTTGCTAGGTAGGGTAGGGTCGTAGCCTATGAGGCCTATTATTTGCGAACGATTTTATTATTTATTTTGTAATCGAGCTAGCATAGGCCAGGGCCTAGGCTAGCAGACTAGCAAGGAAATAAACTTGGTAATGTTTTCACGTTTCGTCAGAATTAACTGACATTA
>NW_022735649.1:37924-43929 GCF_011630105.1 Anneissia japonica | reverse complement strand
ACCCCCCGCCCAGAACCCCCCCCCCCTTGAAGCATGCTGGCTACGGGCCTGCTGTGCAATCTGCCGCTCCCTGCACCCTCAGCCTTTTTGCAGCGAAGCTCAACAAACTTTTAGTCGGGGGGAAAGTGACTCTGCATGAAATGCAATCAATGGACGGTCTACTACGCTTGCAGTCTTATTCTACCGGGTCATGCCATGCGTTTCTACGCCGTTTGATTAACATTTTATCATTGGCAAACATCCGTCACACCTCATTACACTGGAAAGCTGGCGTCTTTGTTAAGTGGGCATGCCCGCTTTCCCATGCCCCCTACCTTGTATTTGGATCCAATTATTCACTTTATAAAATTCGAGTTTGGTACCGTTTGAACAGGCACTCGCAGTACCATTCACCGATTTTTAGGGGGAGGGGTTGGTGGGGTGTCAGTGGAGCATAGCTCCTGACTCTTCCCCCACCTTGTATCTTTTTGTCTGGGTGGTGACCTTTCCTTGTAGTCAGATCTTTGGCGCGTGCACCCAGGTTGTTAGTAATTAATTAGTTTTTAGGTATATTGATTTGATGCTTAATTTGTTGAAATAAAGTTTTACCACTCTTCATGTACGATTTAGATTGTAATCGCCATTGAAGTATTTATGTATTGATCACGTGTCAGGTGTATGTCGAATGTAACAGTCTGAACTTATATAGTCATTCTCTATATTTATCTTATATATTTATATACCCTTTATGTTTAATCTTTAGGGGCAGCCTTATGTTCCCATTCTATAAAATGTTTAGCTAATATAACGACATCAGTGGGTGGCTGCCCCATTACACGTTTTGAGTTATCTATACATTAAATTTTTTTTCGTCATTGAATAAAATGACAATTCCATCCAATTCGGTGTTTGCTTTCTTTGTTTCGTCTTGTACATAAGTCATGTTCAGGAATTAGGAAAATATGTATTTTTAATTTAATTTTAAATAATTCGTATTTCTGACCGTTTAGCAATTTTATATGTTGCAAACTTTTAAACCCTTATATTTCTAACATTCAAGAACCATTTGCCATTGGCGTGTGATATTCCAAAAGATTAGCTAAACCTGTGTGTAGAGACATTAATCATCTTTATGGATTACTTGAGTATAAATATGAAATGCTGCCTTAAATTATGCCCATATTTAGGCCTTTGTGTGGCCTAGCCTGTATAGGCCTGGCGGCGTGGGAGGGTTTCAGCCGCGAAAAAGTTCGGCAAAGATGAGTGGATCTTAGGATATATTTCAGGCTAGGCCTACACTTCTAATTATAAAAATTAGTGCTGTAACAGAAACAAATGTTATTTGTTTTTGTCTCTTTATGATATAGATTGAGTAGGCCTACATCTCTATTCCTATTGCAAATCATGTATTTTTACATTAATTTTGTCAGCACACACAATAATGATGAGGATTATGGTGCGCCTTCACTACCTGTAACTTGTCCATGATGTGATGTTGTCATGACCATATTTACTATTTAGGATATTTCACAATTGTTGCCAAATAAAATTTGGTATTGTTTCAATTCAAGGATGATTGCTGTATTTTTTGTTCAACTCTCAGTAAATGCTTGCCTTAGTAAAACAATTACGAAGCTGTTAGTTGCTCCTAAGGTGCATCTTTGTATGTTTGCCAAGGTTATTTTTTAATATATTCATACTCTCCTGATAACAACTAATCTATAATTTTACACTGATATGAAAATAAAATACTGATTGAATATAATATTGAGTATTTTTACTTCATAATAATTTTCTTTTTCAGAATATGTTAAAATATGATGTTTTGTAGTTGAATATTTCTTATTTATATTATGAATGTACCCAGACCTACCTAAAAGACATTTTTCTTGATTTTACAGGTAATGATGACACTAACGATTATTGGTTAATGCTTGGCTCTTTGATGAATTTGAATATGATGATTATAATAATTGGTCGTGTTTGACATATCAGCAACTGCGAATGGATTGTTATATATTTGAAAGTATTGTACTTGGTAGCATCATTTTGAAGAAATGGAGAGGACAAGGACACACTCATTCAGTTTTAGAGGAAAAGCTTTTTCCCACAAAGACACCATTGCAGTTGACAAAGAATTCAGTCTTTTTGTTACAGTTCATAAGCGCTTATCAGAAAATCATCCCATATTTTGAATTAAAAAAATTTGAAGTTAATGATGACTTAAAATTTTATTGAATTTCTGACGTTTTTTTTTTTATTGGTTTTTCGGCAGACAATATATCTTATAAACAAACTAAAATAATCAAATCAAAGATATAGTTTAACTATTATCTTTGATTCGTATATTTTGGTATATTTAAAAGGGACTTCAATAGTTTGGTCTCATATAACAGGAGTGTCTTTCAACCAACTATTATTCCCATTGTTTTCTGCATGTACAGTGAATAAAACCGTATCGAAATTAAAAAGATTGGTTAAATTGTCAAACTTATTTTTACCTGATTTTTTTTTAGCACATGCCTTACATGAGATGTAAACCATCATTACAGGCTGCAACCAAGTGCATCACTAATGTCACATGTAAACATATTTCACAATTGACATAAGCTGAGATAACTACACTATAATTTTCAGATGAGAGTAATAAATGCCATCATGATTCTATATTTCGATTTTCTTCATTCATCATATCATGGAGGAAATATATTAATATATTTCCTCCATGATCATATTAACATTTTTATAAATTTATGTTCACACTAGTACTTTTTTCATCTCTCTCAACTGAATTCATCTCTCTCAAATATATTACAGGGCACAGAATTAATGCATGTGAATTAAAATTGGCCAGTGGTATTTCAACCGCCTTCCACTCCCCTCCCCAAAAAGAAAAAAAATTACAGCTCAAAGGTCCGAAACGATTCTGTAGGGCATACAATCGAATCAGCGCAGGCTAGCCTCTCAGACATGGCTGCTTAGTTAGGCCTGCTGTAGACAACAGGTGGATATCTTTTTGTATCATTTCAATGAAGATACTGAGTAGGCCTACAACATAGGACTATACATACACCCCCTCTTCCCACACCCGCTTACGTTGGACATTATGTCGGCACTGCTTCTAGAGCCACCGCTGGTTTCAGGGCAAGCCTATTCGGTAGTTGTTTTCATTGACATGGTTCACTGATTATGAACTGAGCATGTGCACTAAGCATTCGCTTCGCTCCAACAGTGTTCGGTTGACTTTATTTGCATAACAAAAGCAGGCAGCTCTCAACGAATCGTCGGGATGGAAGAACAAAGGAACTATCGGGTCGTTTCTAATCTCCGTGTATGAGTTGTCTCAGGTTTTATTAATCCTGCTAGTGATTTCGTTTCCAGTGGTTACTTCGTTGGATAGACAGCTGTCTAGGTATGGGTCAATGCAACTTAACCTTCTCTCCATTTATGGTAATTATAATGTGCATGTCCTGGCGGAGGTTGGTACATGACTAAGTCTTCATACGATTAATGATGAGACCAAAACGGGATGAAGCTGAAGCAAATTGGTCTGTAAGATGCCAGCAGCCCCCCCCCACCCCCCGGTCGGGGAGAAAAAGCACAATTCTTCGAGGAGAAAAAATTATATGTATTTTTTACATATTCGTCCGGGAAATTTGACCCCTCGTCGGGACACCGCCCCCTCCCCCACCCCGTCGGGCAAATCCTGGCGCCACCCCTGGCCGCCGGAGGTCATCTTCGGAGTGAGTCATGAGGGTCATGTCGTCCGCTAAGCAAGTTCACAGATGATTGCCTGCTTAACTTTGGTGTTAGCTTGAAGCCTGCAAAGTCGAATGCTTTGCCGTCCAAGCGATATCTAGCCTAATGAATCAATATCTAGTATCGTCTGAATTTTGTGTGAAATTGATGAGTATGGCAGTGAGGTATAGGCCAAAAAGGAATGGAGCCAGTACACAGACTTGCTTCATCACATTTATGATTGGGAAGGGGTAAAAAAGTGTTTTGCGATCGACTGGGTCGAAACCTTGGTGAGATCGATGAACACCGTAAAGAGACCGATGTTTTGCTGGCGGTACTTTTCCTGGAGCTGATGACTGACAGATATCATGTCAATGGTGCAACTTTTAGCCCTCTATGGTTCTCGCACTCGGAACGGCTGCCTTCTTGAAGAATGTGATAATATTGGCGTCTGTCTGGTCATGAAGAATGTGCCCGGTGTCCCAGATCTTGCAAATGATATGATGGAGGCGCTGATGACAGACTGACTCTCCATGCTTCTTTATCTATGCAGGGATTCCGCCAGGTCGAGGAAATTTTATGGCTGAGACAACTTCCTGTAAGGTTGGGGGCTTGGCCATTTCATGACAGATGGTGGACTGTGGAAGGTTGTTTTTGCAGAGTTTTCAATTGAGGCTTGCCACTGAAGAGATTGTAAAAGTGTTCTGACTAGCGTCTATATATTTCTTTTGTGCCGCTTTCAACCAAACCTGGTCAGTATAATCGGTGACACCTTTCATACATGGGGTGTTCACTGCTTGGGGTCAAAGGTCACATAGGGTTCATTAGGGTAAAAAACTTTCAAAAAAATGAATAAAAGACTTCTTCTGTCACAAATATCATAGCACAGTCTTGTCCTGGGCACATATGTATTAGCATAATGTAAGGTCTTATGGTGTTCAGCGATTTACGGTTAAAGGTCATTAAAGGGTTATTCTTTTCTTCTCTCTAGTAACATTTCAAAATGCTGCTAATGGCAAACCATTGGACCAAATTCAATCAAATTTCGTCATTAAGAACCGGCGACACCTCCTACACCCCAGTCTGGGATCAGGGGTCACGTAGAAGTCATCGGGGTAAAATTTTCTAAATAGACCAATTGAGCTCAAATTTACCAGGAATGATCATTAGGACCTTCTAAATATGAAAAAATACTCTTCACCCCATATGTCAAAGTTCATAGGTCAAAAGTTCAAAATGTTACTAATGGCAAACGATTGAACCGAATTCAATCAAATTTGATCATTAAGAACCAGTGACACCTCCTACACCCCTGTCTGGCATCAGTGGTTACATAGGGGTCATCAGGGTCAAATTTTCAAAATAGCCCAATTGAGCTCGAATTTACCAGGAATGATCCTTAGGACCTTCTAAACATGAAAAACTACTCTTCACCCACAGGTCAAAAATCACAAGGGTCACTATAGTGAAAATTATCAAATATTGCTAGTGACTAACGATTGGACCAAATGCATTAGACAGACTCCTACCAAACATGGGGTGCTCACAGGTTGAGGTTAAAAATACAGTGGTTATCTCTTAAAAATGACTGGGTTTATGTTATATTGAACATAGTATCTCTAGTTATTATTATTATTATTATTATTATTATTATTATTATTATTATTATTATCTCATCATTATTGTTTTTATCATTATTATTAAAAGAAAACTGGCTTACATTTCGTATTTTCTTTTCTTTTTTTTGCATTGGTGTTCAGTTATTTTTTTTCAGATAATTTCTTTATATATTTTTTTAATTTGAGATGATTAGAGACATATTAGGTAATGTTAATAATAGTAAATATACAACAGTTTCTAAATGAATAATATCCCAAGTCTTCCGGAGCTCGCGATAGTCTTCCGTAAATCAGAACAGTTTCCCGTACTCCCGCAAGCAAGTTGTAGCGTAGTGATGAGGCCATGAATTAAGTACGAAAATCCACCCCCCACCCCAACAAAAATAAGAAATTAAGCTTAGAATTGTACTAAAGAGAAAAGAAAGGATTTGAGCCGAGACTTGAATTGTCTTTAATGACGAAATAAATGATATATCAGGGCAGATCCGGGAATTTGAAATACTGTAGAGGGTACTGTACATAGGATTATATCTTTCAATAGATGTCAGAGACACATGCTGTTACGTATCAACAAAGGCATTGGTGCTACATCGATGAACGTATCATGGGGTCTAGTCCTGATGACTGCCGCAGAAGAGCGCATAGGTTTTTCGCTACTGCGAAAAAGCG
>NW_022735649.1:34193-37915 GCF_011630105.1 Anneissia japonica | reverse complement strand
ATCTCCCCCCCCCCCCCCCTAAAAAAAACCTCCCGCATATCCATATTTGCATGCTTCCATTGTTGTATTATCAATTGTCTTATGGATGTCAGTGCCGATGGGTATCGTCAGGCACAGCAAAATGAAATTAGATTTGTTAAGAAAGCATATTTAACCAGATTTTACGGAATGAGTTTTTCTAGCTTGTGACCCCTGATAATTAAACATAATATGAAACTTTCGCTATACATGAGGAAAAATTGAACTGAGCAAGGGACAGCTACAAAAGAGTTTAACCATATAGTCATTATTATTAGTATTATTAATGATGATTTCTAAAATTCTAATAATAATTTTCAAGTATTTAAATAGGCACATAACGTAAAGTATAAGCATATTTGAGTTATAGCTGGCAAAGCATTTAAAACATATTGTGTTACTGTGAGGAATTGCTTTACAAGCAAATTGCCCAGTTGTTACTTATTTCTGATAAACATTTTGTACTATTTTTTAAAATTCTACAAATATTTGTGGTATTTTTGAATAAAATGAAACTTTATTAGAAATATACACATTCCATTCATATTGTTTGTATTATCATAAGATATTGTATCGCTAATATCAAAGACCGCATGTCCAATTCATGAGGATCATTAACCGAATCTTGGTGTTTCGACAACCTTCTGGTTGTTATCAACGAAGATTAGTACTCGATCACTCCTAGAATTCACTTCTGTCTTGAACCGTTTATACAGTGGCGGGTTAACCTGAGAATGAGGAAATTTGAATCAAATGAAAATACAAATTTTGAAATATTTGTTGTTTTTTTTATGGTGAAGTGGGCCGTGTTTCATATATATTGACTTAGAGAGCAGCTTAGTTCAAACGGCTAAACTGGTGGTAGCCACTGTGTGCGCAGAATTGTGGAAATCTCTTGGTCCCCGTGTACAACTCTTGTATTTCAGGTAAAGAGCTGAAATGCAAGTTATGATAGAGCACCCAGGTATACGTCTAATTTATTCCTATATTTAATTCGTGATTCCTACGTAAATGCTGAGTTCCATTGGTTCTTCATTTCATTCATTTCTAAAAATATTAATTTTTTTTTTAACTAATAGGAATAAAATTGAAATCAATTGAATCTATGAATATTCATCTATAACGATGTGGTGGGCAAAACTTTAAATGCCTACGCTAAGTGACCACAATGACAAATTTAAATCATTGCCTTCTACAAATATTCTGGTGAAAAATTGACCTGTACACTGTTTGTGGTTAGCAATGTAAAGTTTTAAAATGTCAGAATGAAGGACTTTATTTTTGTTTTTATAATTGAAATTATATCAAAATATTCATTATTGTTTCAGCTTTAATTTGGTGGTAGGCAAAAAAAAAATCAAAGGAGTAGTTCCCTATATATGGTGATGTAAATGCGATTTTTTTCCCCAAATCAAGATACAAAACCAGTGGGGACCCTGCTGTGTATGAGCGCTAACAGCAGTTTGAACCATTAGGAGATCAAGTGAACCATATGTATTGAAATCACTATACATTTTATATATCATTCATACAGGCCTAAAAAAGAAAAATAATTACAATGGTAATTTCAGCATCAGGACGGTCTTTTGAAATAGCTTGCGTAGCCACCATAATATCCTATAAAAAAGCAAATTAACTTAAATTAATAATAGAGTAGTCTAAGTTTCATGACTTTCAAAGAAGTATCGAATCACACAGGGCCTTGTAGACGGTTCTAGGCTGGTTGCTCTCCAGCCCCCGGAAATTTCCCCAGGACATTTTCCCCCTGGTATTTTCCCCCCGTACATTTTCCCCCCGGTATTTCCCCCCCGGACATTTCTCACCCCCTCCCGTGACATTTTTTCTCCCGGACTGTTTAACCTCGGACAATTGGCCCCTCCCCCTGACTTTAACCTCAGTACATCTAATATATAATTTCTATAATAAATCTTAATTTATAATACATTTTTTTTATTTTACTTAATTTTAAAGAAGTAGTTGTTCCTACAATATTCATTAGTGCAATAAGATAGCAAGACAAATTCATAAGAACTAATGTTTCCCTAGGTTCAGTGTTCTTATTTTGGTTTAAAACCTTATTTGACATTTTACCTCAGCCTCAAGTTGTTCTTATTTTGTTCTTATTTTTTAACGATTTCAGCCTCAGTGCTCTTATAAAATATGTTGTTATAAAAAAAAATAATTTTTTAAAAAATAAATTTAAAAAAATTTAAAATAAGAATTAAATAAATAAAAATTAATTAAAAAAATGTGTAATATAATAGCTTAATGGCTTACTGTATTATGTAGTTCGTCTTTTTTATGTGTGTATAATTATTATATTCTATGTGTTCAATAGCGTTATATAATAATTTAATGATAATAATTATAATAATGATAATAATAATAATTATAATTATTATAAAAATGGCGAAGTAATCCACACCGACATAGGACCCTGTATCTCCTCTGATTACCAAGTAATTTCACTTAAAATTCGGAACAACCAATAGATAAAAGGTCCCGACTTTTGGAAATGAAATACAGTAATAGTTTTTTGAATGATGAAGAAATTTTTGATGAAAAAAAAATTGTAGAAAATGTTTTAAAAATATGAATATAACGACCAGATTTACTCTGGGAATATCTAAAAGTTAAAATTAAAGAGTTTTCAAGTAAATATGGAGTTAGAAAAAAAAAAGAGAGAAAAAAAAAGACACTTTATTCAAAGAAATTGAAATAATGGTAAATAAACTATACCGAGCATATATGACGAGGATACAGAAAGTACACTTAATAACAAAAAAAGGAATTAGATCAAATATATTTTTCAGAAGCTAGAGGAGCTCAAGTTAGGTCCTGTCTTCAATCGTTCGAAGAAGGAGAAAGGAATACAAAATACTTTATAGGTTTAGAAAAAATAATACTAAAAAGAAATGACATCAATATTAAAGGCCAATGGGAAATATACTATACATACTGAGGAGATCCTTAAGGAACAAGTTAATTTTTTTACACATTTATACAAAAACAAATCAATACCTGGATTGACGCTTTCCAATATTTTATTACTGCTCACTGTCATAAAAAAACACAATCGCATTTAAACTTTGTTTTGTTTCTTTATTTTCAAAGAAAACCCGGTCAACAGCCATGATCGAAAAACAACAACAAACTTGCGCTCTCGCATAAAAAACTATTATAGCGCCCTCAACATTTCAACTATCGTTTTAATTAAATAATAATTTTTCTTCTATTCATTCTCCCCTTCTTCGACATACTACAGTTTGTCGACATTTCGCATTAATTTTAACATAACATAAATTTTACATCATCATGGTATTTGTTTAACAAGCATAAATATAATAACATTGAATCCCTGGTATATATGATTTATGAAGCACCAATAGCATATATGTACAAACACTTTTTAGACTTTGTGAACACTGCTTTTATGAATTAAATACATGAATCCAGTACAATCTAATGAACTATGGCATGAAATACATTACTATGACCTTTAAAATTTTACTGAAAGTTGTTCACACTAGCTTTATGCATTTCTTTTTTACTTTACATTATGGTACATAATATTGATCCCTATTAATTATTACTATCATATGTTTACTTTATGTTCCATCGGACCGTTGATAGACATTTTAACAATTTTTTTTTTTTTTTTTTTTTTTTTTTTTTTTTTTTTTTACAATTTTTTTCAACACACA
>NW_022735649.1:29951-32295 GCF_011630105.1 Anneissia japonica | reverse complement strand
GTGACCTCCTTTATATCGTAATTCAATATGGTTACAATCATTATAGTAAGTTGTAGCCCTAACATAGCTGCCATTAATTCTAATCTGGGGATGCTCATGGATTTTAGTGGCGCTACTCTGGTTTTTGATGCTATCAATCGCACTGTCTTCTGTTCACCATCAGAGCTTCTTAAATATACAACTGCTGCATACGCATCGTTTGAAGCATCAACGAAAGTGTGAATTTTTTGATCTTTGTCAGCAGTAAATTTTATACATCTTGGAACTTCTAATTTCTGTAGATTTTGTAAACCACTCAACCAGTCCGCTACACCGTTTGCTACATTTTGTGGTACAAGTTCATCCCAAGATACTCCCAGTGTCCAGAGCTCCTGGAGCATTATCTTTGCAGAAATAATCACTGGTGATATAAAACCAAGCGGATCAAACAATGTCGCAATTTTACTTAAAATATTTCTCTTTGTCATGTTTTCTATAGACCCCCCTGGTCCCCTGAAAACAAATACATCACTTTCAGCTTTCCACATTAATCCTAATGTTTTTACTGATGGCAATTCACTTTCATTTAATTTCAGTTCTTTGGCTCTCTGGTCTTCAGGTATCGCCTCCAAAACTTCCTTAGAATTAGATAACCATTTTCTCGCCTTCATACCAGCCATCCCCCATAACTCCATTAGTTGATTGTACAACTCAACCGCTGTTTTCACATCATTCACTGAGTCCATGCTATCATCCATATATGTACTCATTAATACTGTTTCTGCTGCTAGAGGATACCACCGTTCAAGTAACTTAGCATTTTCTTGTGCAACCTTCTGGGAAATAAATGGCGCCACATTAACTCCAAATACTAATCTGTTAAATTCATATACCTCTGGCTCTTTACTCTCATCTAGATCTCGCCATAAAAACCTAAACATTTGCTTATCTTCATTAGCCAATTCTATTTGTAGATACATCTCAGATATGTCACAGACCACAGCTACTGAATTTCTTCGAAATCTCAATAACACATCGAATAGATTATTTTGTAATTTTGGTCCGTTATGTATGACATCATTTAGTGACACTCCACGATACGAAGCAGAAGCATCATACACTACCCTGACTTTGGTTGTTTCTCTATCTAGCTTAACTACAGGAAAGTGTGGAAGGAACCATTGCTGTTCAAGATTATGTTTTTCTTCTGGATTCACCTTTCTTATATACTCTTTTTCCCGATAACTATCCACGACCTCTTGGTATGCAGCTCCCAAGACTGTATCTTTTTTCAAACGTTTCTCTAAATTTGTGAGTCTCTTCTCCGCCATTTCGTAGTTGGTTTTAGGCATTTCTTTTTTCTCATCTTCCTTCCATGGAACCTTGACTTGGTACCTTTCTCCATTACTACACATCGACTCTGTAACCACCTTAACTGCCAGCTCTTCCTCTTTAGTATACAATTTAACGTCACTTTTAATTAAACCTTCATTCTCTACTTCCCAAAACTTGCGCATAACCTCCTCAGTTTCTTGTAAACTCAATACATTACTTTTATATGTTTTTGCATGCAGTAGTGTAGCACGCGAAGCCTTGTTTACCCTACCAACACAAGTCCAGCCAAGGGGTGTACGTCTGGCTATTGGTTCTCCTGGCTTTCCGTGTCTTTCTTCTAAGGCAGTGTGTAGCTGAGGATGGTCAACACCTATCAATATATCCACTACTTGCCTTTTAGTATTAATTACTGGGAATTCTATGCCTTTCAAATGATCCCAATCTTTGCTTATTCTGTTCCACTCTGGGTGTTCTAATTTACCTGTTACATTATTTGTAGTCAGTGCATCCAGTGTGTATTTTCTCGATCTATTGTCTACTGATGATACGCTAAATGTAACTGGCCTTGTAATAAACCTTTCTTCTTTACCATTCAACAAACTAACAACTATTTCTTCACTTTCCCCATGGAGCCCCAACTCCCCACACAGGTCTGTATTTATGTACCTTTGCGTACTACCATCATCTAACAAAGCATTTACCTGCATATGTTTACAACCTTTGCTTACTATTATAGGTATAGTACGTAAGGCAACTGAATGACTTTGATTTAACATCGTGATAGGCTTATTTGTTTGACCCCCGGTACTTGTTCTCTCCCCTTCTATGGGAACCTTAGAATTTCCTACACGTTTATCATTATTTCTTGTCCTATGTAACAATCTATTATGGTCGCTTTGACAACCATTAATACCGCATGACATTATTCGTGTACAAGTCTTAGACATGTGATTACCTAAACACTTGAAGCACAATTTTTCTTTGCTGGCTAGATTCCATCGATCATCTACATGTTTATCTTTGAACTCAT
>NW_022735649.1:24550-28908 GCF_011630105.1 Anneissia japonica | reverse complement strand
TTAATACCAATGATAACAACAAATATTACAATAATAATAAAATAATAATAATAATAATAATTATTATTATTATTATAGTAATAATAAAAAGAGTGGTAACAGATGTAATTTTAGTACTGTATCTGTGTTTAACAAATATTCGACCTATACAATAACAATAATAATACATATAATCATAGTTACCAACCGTCGCGCATCGTGCGGGACGGTCCCGCATTTCAAAGTGATTTTGGATGAAACATGCATTTTGCAGAAAAACATGCGTGATCCTAAATTTGTCACGCATTTAACAAAAGTCCATGCGTGATAACGATTTATCACAAATTCAGGGGAAATGCATTTAAAATTTGAAAAAATTGGTTGGATTAAAACTATAAAAAGTGATGCAGTAACTGGAGTCATTAGAGAGTACAGTATTTCCTTGAAAGCCTACTTATTTCACTAACGAGTTACTAAAAATTGATCAGTAATGAAATATTTGTGTAGGTCTACAAAGTTCGGGTGCTCAAGTTAAACATAGGCCTACATTTAAACACAAATTGGTTTTATTAATAATATTTTGCTTATGTACCTGTATTATCAACAGACACTGGATTGACGCTTTCCAATATTTTATTACTGCTCACTGTCATAAAAAAACACAATCGCATTTAAACTTTGTTTTGTTTCTTTATTTTCAAAGAAAACCCGGTCAACAGCCATGATCGAAAAACAACAACAAACTTGCGCTCTCGCATAAAAAACTATTATAGCGCCCTCAACATTTCAACTATCGTTTTAATTAAATAATAATTTTTCTTCTATTCAATACCTGAATCTACAATGAACAAATACCTTCTAGAATCTCATATTAACCAACAAAAGCCCGGGCACCGATTGTAACTCAGTAGAATTTTATCGTCTCTTCTGGGAACAGATCAGTAATATCCTATGTGATTTTTTAAAATTTTAGCTTTAATAACAATAAATTAAAGATTTCGCAACGTAGAGGTTTCATCACACTACTTTATAAAATAGGTGAACGTGAAAAATTGAAAACTGGGGGCCAATTACGTTGCTTAATGTGAATTATTAGATTGCTGCACACGTGCTGGCCACAAGAATGAAATCGGTAATTTGCACAATCATTAACAATGACCAAAGAGGTTATATAAGTGGTAGATTTGCTGGTAAAAGCATCCGACTTATAGAAGATCCTCTTGAATACACAGAAAAAAATAAAGAAAATGGAGCTTTAATATTTTTTTTATTTTGCGAAAGCGTTCGACTCTGTTGACAGGAAATTTATGTTAAAAAATCTTTTAAAAAATTTGGTTTTGGTGAGAATTTTACACATTGGGTCGAAGTCTTGTATAAAGATACTGAAAGCAGTATTATTAACAATGGGTGGATGTCTGAACTTTTTTTTAATGAATTCTGGGATACGCCAGGGTTGTCCACTTTCAGCTCTGCTTTTTCTGTTAGTTGTGAGCTCATGGCTACTAATACCATGGAGGAAATAATAATTATTTCCTCCATGCTAATACATGGAATAATCTGCTTTGCGAAGGTATTGCACTCCCACAGCCTTCCCAAACAGAACCAGAAAATACAGTCAAAATTGGGCAATTAGAGGACGATACCATACTTTTTGTAAAGGATGAACATACCATAAATAACTTTTTAAAAGAGATTGACTTGTTTTGTTCTGTTTCTGGTCTGAAATTAAATAAAGCCAACACCAATGGTATGTAGATTGGCTAAAACAAATCCAATACAGAAAATCATGTGGAATGAAATTTGTACAGGAACCCGTAAAGTTCCTAGGTATCTATGTTAGTTATGATAAGGAATTATGTAAGGTCAAAAAACTGGAATGACAAGGTTTCAAAACTAGAACAAGCTCTGAAGTCGTGGGAAAGAAGAAACCTATCTCTTTTTTTGGTAAAAGAACCATAAGACACTTGCATTATCAAAAATCTTCTATAATGTAAATATTATTAAAATACCAAACAACATTATTAAAGACATAAAAAAAATAATTTATAAGTTGTTATGGAAAGGGAAAAAATAAAAAAATAAATGGTGGTTTAAAAATGATCGACATTAAAGGGTGGGGGGTGTGGGGATGAAACGATTAATTTTTAATTTATAATAGAGGGATGGGCGATTACAATGACGGCACTCGATTTTGGAGCGCGGTATTCGAAAACGAGGCTCGTGAACTGGGTCCCAAAAAAACTGGTGCTACAGGATTTTGAGCTTGTGTTAAAAGATAGGGAATTTCCTAAAATATACCGACTTTCAAAGGCTTGCATTAGGTAACCCCATAAAAAATCGTGTCAAACTTTAGATATTCCAATGTAAATTTGGCCGTTCTTTTCATTTATATGGGTTTTCACTTATGAAAATGTCTCAATTTTGTGTAAAATAACAGTTTGCCCCAGTTTTTATTTCCGAAATTTGCGCTAGACAGGGAGTCAGCTGATTCACTCAACCGTAACGAGCTGGTAACGACACAACAAAGATCTAGAAATACAAGATAGAGCACTCGCATTGTAAAAATGAGGCGGAAATCGTGCCCAACGTAGGCGGCGCCCTTCTTTTTAACCATGCAAGTTTCCTATACTTTGTGCCCAACGTACAGGGCGCCCTTCGGTTGCTAAGTACAGAGCCATAGATAGAAAGAGTTGCGACATTGAGAATTTAGAAGCCATTTTGTGTCATACGCGATGCGCGTTCTGTATCTAACGTGATGTGCAGCGCTCCTGTGTATAATATTGTATAATACAGTTAGCGGCCTCCTGTATAGTTTAATTCCATTTAATCTTTTTAGCAGTCGCATTTTATGTAACTATTTTTATAGATTTTTTAAAATGATTTCACTACTTTATATCCAATTTCATATTAAAAATACTGTAATAATTTTCTATTTTTGAGCAGTTCTTTAATCCTCGCCGATAGACCGAGAGAGCCATTCGATGGCAAGCATTCTTCTATTAGGCAATCCTGCTATACAGACCCTTAAGTAGCTCCTGTTATTTTTGCAAATAAATGATATGTAAGACCAGCAAAAATTACTTAAATATGTATATCAAAATGCAAATAAAATCCGTATATAGGGTATATAGATTGTTGCTCTTTAAATTAGAATATGAGCGAGCCCTATACAAATCTTATGTTATTAATTTGATTATTATTATTTATAAATATTAAAATAGTATAGGTCAGTTGGCCGCAATATATAAATTGTGCTTTGCTGTAAATGTTATAAATTGTAAGTGTTAAATGATATACAGGATCTGTGATATATTCAACTTGTGTAATTATGTAACGTACATTTTATTGTATTAAAAATCTCGCCTCTATTTTAATATTGTATTATGGCTGCTGTACAGTATGTTACTTTTATAAACACACTGCAAGAGCGTGTCTGCTGTTTTAAAAGCGTCGTTTCCAAAATAAAGTTATAATAATTATATAATAGTATGCAATTAAAAACATAGTATGCTATTAAAAACAGTTTAAATCAAAGAAAAAATTACCATTAAATAAAATAGGTCGGGTCTTCATTGATTAAAATGTGACGAATTAACGATAATTGAAAACAATTCTAATTTTAATTTCAATCATTTACGCGAGCACGGAATTTACGCGAGCACGCACGCGTGAAAATATTCGATTATATATGAATTCTTATACGCTGTCCATGCTAAGTGATGTTAATTATAAAATATAGTTGTAAACCCAATTAAGTGTGTGAAATTAATATGCAATGTATGTAACACATATACTTTGCATGTGTTCATCGGGAAGATTATGAAACAAAATGGACGGTGTGTACCACGTGACTTTCGTAAACCAAGGAGCGGAATGTCGCAACTCTTTATTATATGGCTCTGGCTAAGTATATCCAGACGCAAAAGACGCCCTTCTTTTTCCACTAATGGAGGAACACCTATTCACTAAGAGTGCGTCCGGCCATACGATTCTGCGCTGTTGTTTTATTCTTTACTGATTCATGATTATGCTTTAATTGTTTTGATGAGTTTTATTTGGATAATAGCAACGATTTCTACCTCCACCAAGGAGGTTATGTATTTACCGATGTCACTGTCTGGGTAAGTTTGTTTTTATATCTAGTAAATAAAAAGTGATTGGTAAAAACTCATAATACCGGTACGGGACGTCGGTAAAGAAGTGCAAAATACAGTCATCATTATGAATTCTTGTGCTTTTCCAACCCATTATTATTGACAGCTCTGATACTCACAGTACAGTATATATTTTTTAATCACAAATTAGAACTGCATATATGTAGTTTTAAAACAATGTGCATTCACTTAAAATTTATTTACAACACAAGTTTATGTAATTAC
>NW_022735649.1:20187-23999 GCF_011630105.1 Anneissia japonica | reverse complement strand
GATACTGTACTTTTGTTTTCTGCTTACTGAGTTTATAGCGGGCGTACTTCTACCGCGCTGCGCAGCGCTGCACTGGGTAATAAAAAGAATATACAACCGTTAGTTGGCGTCCTACACAGGCATGACGTTTTTACGAATGGGACTTTGCTCTCTTGTTCTATTTATACTCTTTGCTTGTATTTCAAGTATCTTTGGACACAGCCAACTGATGAGAATGGTCATCGCAAGCGGAAAATTGAAAATTAGGACTGGCGAAAATATTCAATAATAATAATATAAGTCGAAGGCATTTTTAAAGAATGAATCTTTCAAAAAATGTTTGCTGGTTTGGATAAGGAAGACTTAAGTGGAAGTGGTGATCTTATAAGTGGCGTTAAATAGGTTTGTTACCAGCTTGTCTTACCTGTGTAGGCATAGCCTAGCATTAAGTGCTGTACTGTATGTATGTAGAGAATACGGAATACTACTCTACTGCTTGGCGCGACCTAGGCTTAGGCCCCTAGTTTAGGCCTAGTCATACGAACTATAATAATAATAATATTTCAAACAGACAAACAAATAACACTGTACATTAATTTACCTGTTAATTATTATATGGAACTATCTAGGACCTACTACTACTACTACTACTACTAGAGTATTACTAAAATGCCAGTTTATTCGTCGTGGAATGTGGATGAAAACTCAAAAAACTAGCTCAAATTTGCGCGGAAAATGGCTAGGAAAAATGTGCACAGAACCTAACTTCTGCATGATACATTGGCAATGGTTATATATTCAGATTAGTTCAAAGACTAATTCTCGGAAATACAACCACCTGCCTCAGGCGTGGCCCTGCTGGATCAAACACTAGTAGAGGGTCAAATGTCCAGCCATTTTGATGGTCAAAATACAGGGGCATTATTATTACTGTGCATTAGAAAAGATTGAGAAACAAGATAGTCTATTATACATATACTGTAATTGTCTTCATCTGTAATTTTTAAACTAATTTATATTTTTATATTTAAAAAAAGTATTATATTAATGAAATAATAAATTCTATTCCAAATAATTGTTCAGGTTATGGCTATGTTACACCACTTTGCAATGCATTTGAATATGGGCTTTTCACAGTGATGGTTAATTAAAATATATAAATTTTCAACAAAAATTATCATTGATGATTAGTGCCAGAATGATTAATTCCTTATGAAGATATTGTAAAATCAATACTAATTATTTTTGAATGGTCTAATAATAGTCACTCTGATTTTTTTAACTAGTGTGTTCAAACTTTTTATTGTACTTCTCTTCTTACAGGAAATGTCGACATGTTGGATATCGATGGCTTTCATTTGGTAGGCTAAAGAAATCTGACAGAAGGGTCATCCCATCTTGCACTGTGTGATCGATTAGGGACAAGTTCTCAGAAGCTGTGAAGACTGTCCTGGGTTTATTGGTGCTAATGATGATGATGAAATCAACTTTGTGTTGGAAGAATTATTTATAAATTGTTATGGAAGATTCCTGATAAGTCCATCCTCATTAATGCAACAGATCTTTGTAAAGGATTCATTCTTGAAAATGTTTTTTTGACAATCTCATCACTCATGAAAGGAAATTTTGTCAGCATTGGCCTAGAGCTTTTGTACATCTGCACTCACTAGTCAATTGTGTGTAACCTTCCACACCTAGTCTGTAATTGAAATTGTTGCTATTGATGCAGATAGGCTGCAAAATTGATTTCAAGAACATTTTGTTGTTAAGTACAGTACAATGTTTTTTTGTATCTTTCCCACTCTCGTCTCATATTTTAAAATTTGAAGCCAATACCGTATGAATTAGAATGTTGTGTACAGTAAATAAATGTAACTTGTTCTTCCCTATTTTTTACATTGGTATAAACTAACTATAAATCCATATATTTAATATTTTGATAATAAAGTGTGTTAATTGCAGTGATATATATTGTAATACCTGACTGCTCCAATGTTGCTTTATTCTGTGTACAGTAAAACAATTTTATATTAACTGTGAGAAAATACAAATTATTTGCCATGTACAAGGATGATAAATTGTGTTTCAAAATATTTATTTAGTAACACCAGTAGTCTTGAATTTACTGTATGTACAACAATAATCAATAACCAAGTGAAGCACCAAAAATAAGGATGTTGAATATCATCATGAAAGAAGAAATCTTGGCTATGGTAAATAATACAAGACAATCGAACATGATAAATAAAGCACTGCAGTTTAAATTGCCTAAGACGACTAATAATATACTCTAATAATTTCTAAGTCGATCTAAATTTACATGCCGAATTGTTGAATTTTCCATTACCGTAAGTGCAAGTCTAATTTTGTTAAGGTCTAAACAATTTCTCAATAGCATTTTGGATACGACATAGGCAAGTTCAACTATATATTTCAAAATGCTAAACAAAAAATGGTGTACAACAAAAAAATTGAATCTTTCTCTTAAATTCCAATACCAAATTGATCAGCATGCAAACAGACATAGGCATAATCCTGGCATTAAAAAATAAGCAGATTCATAGAATAACTTTACACAAGAGTGTACAAAGCCATACATTAATATAGTTGTTCCTGTATATTATATTGAGCCACATTTTCATAGTATTATCAACTTCACACATTACATATTTCAAAATTAATCCTCACAATTTGTTTTATAATTCTGGGTCACATATTTGCTTCAAAAGGATTACATTGTTTTAAAAGAAGAAAGTACAGCACTTATAATACCATTTACTAATATTAAAGATTTTTTACAAGTAAAACTGGTACAGTAATGTTGATACTGTACAGTATTTATTTATTCATTTATTATAAAATTGGCATGCAATATAAACCAGATGCGTAAAAAAAAACTAAGTGTGTGGCATTTCAGTATATCTTCAGAAAAAAATCACTAGATAAATCATTTTAATTCAATTATTTTGAAATATTTTGGCCTCAATCACTTGCTGCAGAGCTCTGAGCATTTTCACCTTCTGCTAACCATGGCTTTGACATGTCCATTTCATCATGTCCACACAGATGAAACTGTTACACCCGTATTCTTAAAACAAACTTTAGTCGAACTTCGAACTAGAACTTCATTTAGTGCTAGTTGCATCTTTAACTTCAATTTGTATTCACAAACAATGTAGTCGAAGTTTTAACTACGACTAAATCAAGTTTTAGTTCAACTGAAGACGTCTGGCAAGCCACGACTATCAAACTAACCAATGAAAAGGGATAACTTTAATAGCAGACGAAATTTTAGAGATCCGGTAACGCGGATGAATATTAGGCTGTCGTCTGTGGTTCAAAAAACGTATTTCCTCATAATTCATAATAGACCATCATTCCATTAATTAATTTTCTAAAATAATAACTATATTAGTTGTTAACATATTACAATAGAGAATTTGAACAGACACTGAAAATTTGCTTTCTTTGGAGAACTATTATAGTTGAGCACGAGCGAGGGCGGCGCCATCTTTGTTGTTGTTATTGTGAAGCTACGTGATCACAACGCGAGGGGATCACGTGCAAATCAACTATCAACTATCAACTATCGCATGTGTCTAGCAAAACATGTTAATTTCTCCTTCTGGAATCTAAACTTGATGTCTCTTTTGTTAAACACACCGAAGATATATCAAACCTGCGTATACAATCGTTTTTATTCGTTTTATTTTATCGTGAGTTACAAAAAACACGTTTTTAGTGGGGCAAATATTTCAAGTCGGCGATTTAGCCTGACCCTAGGCTGACTAAAAAAATCGGCCTGCGGAGGTATCATTTTAGTCGAGGTTCAC
>NW_022735649.1:19575-20172 GCF_011630105.1 Anneissia japonica | reverse complement strand
TTTTAGTCGAGGTTCACGTCATTTAGTCGTAGTGCTAGTCGAAGTTCGTTTTAAGAATACGAAATGACGTAATTTTAAAGTTTTAGCTCGAACTACGACTAAAGTTCGTTTTTATAATAACGGGGTTAGCATCAAATCCATTCGAGCCTGTCATTTGCTCCTATTGAGGAATAAGTATACAGTAGTTACAATAATGCAAAACCAGGTTTGTTAAAAATCAAAAATGTTACCAAACATTGGCATTTCCTGCTTTATCAATCACATACCATACTGAGATACTGTATGTACTCATCTGAAAAGACATTCATCAATTGACAGTATTTTCGGTTAAACAAAACTTGTTTTTTAAATTACTTGATTGAAGCCTTACTGTCTCCTAGTGTGTAATGTATTATTTCTGTTTCTTAATGAAGCGGAAACAACATGCTGATATTTTTTACCATGCCAATATATTTGTTTCATATACTCTGGCTGAACAGTGATGAGATATTTACCTGATTTTCTATTGCTCACCTTAAATTGTGTGTAGCTTCCATTACAAGTTTCAGCAAACAACCAGAGTGTTTCTTGCCAACGTCTTGCTGGGTGCTTGTATGC
>NW_022735649.1:0-19420 GCF_011630105.1 Anneissia japonica | reverse complement strand
ATTTAATGGGGCGTTATTGTTGTGTAGCCTAAGCTTTTTGGCCTACAGTATTTCAAAAATAATCTTATTCTTACAGGAATTGGTGTTGGCTCTGATGATATACTGTAGTGTTAAACATCACCTTTTAGACAGTGCAGTTTTTAGACATTAGGCCTAAGCCTAGACAGTTTTTCATAGGACCAGGCCTATAACTAGGCCTAGAGTATAATATTAGTAAGCCTAGGGGCCTAGGTCTATTTATGGAAAAAAATCACTGGCACAATGTGACGAAGTCGCCATGGCATGACAAATGTAGGCTAGGCTAGTAGTATGCAGAAACCTACTAACTTTACCGTCAGCTGGATAACTAGGCTGCTGCGGGACTGGAGCAGTGTCCCGGACTGGAGTGCACTACTGCTGCTGAGTAGTAGACACTGCCTGTTTTTTTCCTAGGCATAGGTGTAGGCCTAATTATAAACAAACAAGTCATCGGACTGATATACGTTTATTAATTCAATTGAATTATTCCTCCATGATTGAATTGCCGCCTCTCTCTGTTACTGTAAACGATCACAAAAACTCACGACTTCACGCTACTATAATGTATTGTCTAGGCCAGCCGGTCGCTCGATCATCCTCGGGACGATTCTTCGATTAGCTGCTCGCCAAAATTGAAAATAATACGAGGGTACTTACCTGAAGTATAGTTGAGATTATATAAGCTTTCCTGGAGGCGAGATTCATCGGCGCTTTATCTTTGATATCAGATATCACCTCTATTTTGACAACAAATCATTAAAAAAATAAGGACCTACCGCCCTCTATAGTGCTATCCCCGAATGCAACATCCTATTTTAAAAAAGCAACCTTGTGAGCCCAACGAAAGCAGACACAAAGATGCCCACAAATATAGAGAAAAACAAACTACTAACCAAACTAACAATAAAAAAACGTGCAGTGCAGACTAACTAACCAACCAAAGGAGCAACTGCACCGCGTCGATACACAACTGCTGTTCCGACGTGCGAGATTCTGCCATAACAAAACGAAAGGCAGCTTGCCCTAAGGGTAGGGCGTTGGGTGGGAGATGAATCTCGCCTCCGGGAAAGCTTATATAATCTCAACTATACTTCAGTAAGTACCCTCGTATAATTTTCAATTATATGTCGCTTTTCCTTCGGCTTCGATTCATCAGCGATTTCAAAGCTAAAAGTTAGTCCCCAGCCAAACTAAGAACTGAACTGGCCACCACTGCACTGTCACTAGGCCTATGATAAAACCTAGAAAAGGTGGACTCCTGAGCCCACCCAACAGCCTGCATAATGTCCTTTAAAGGGACCCCCACCTTCGCCGATTCTGAGGCGGCAGCTCCCCTTGTCGAGTGGCTTTTAAATCTGGCCGGCCGTGTACACACCGGCCTCAGATAACATAGCCAACACCCAGCGAGTGATCGTAGACGAGAACACCCGTTTATGAGGCGACCTGGGACTGAGAAAAAGTTGGGACTCACCCTGTCTCAATGGGGCTGTCTTCTGAACATACTGCCTTGTACCTATCACAGGGCAAAGTGAAGGGACAGGGAAAGCTGGAATGTCGATCCACTGAATGCCTCGCCCCACTCTTGCCTGCTTCGGTAAAGTGCATGGCAAAAAACAAACGTAATGGCAACTAATGAAGAAATTCTCCCAAGCGTGACTAATGCCAGCAACAACGTAAGCTTCCACGAAGAAAGCTTGCGAAGGTCGAGGGTGTCCCAAGCCAGAGAACGAAGATAATTAAGCACCGGAGGAACCTCCCAGGTGGTAACATAACGAGGTTTTGGTGGCCGACAGTTGAAAAAAAGCCTTTCTGAGAGTGGCGAACACTTCCCATTACAGTGATTGTAGAACTTAGAAAGTGCCGACATGTAAACTCCTAAGAAGCGAAAAGCCAGTAATTCCCCCTCTTTTTCCACCAGAAACTCTGCCACCTGACCTAAATCCGCGAAAGCGGATTAAGGCTTCGCCGCTCACACCAGTGACACCAGACACCTCAACAGGCCTGGTACTGTCCCAGGGTGGACGGTCGGCAGGCGTCAGACTGCTCCTCGGACACTTTGTCCGAAAAGCCTGCTGCTGTGTAGCGTCGCCTGGGACTAACCATGCCGCAAGGTTTAGTCTGTCCCAGAGAGGATGACACTGACCGGAATGGGACTGGACCACTAGGTCCCTGCGGACCGGCAGGAGATATGGATCTCGCACCACAAGGTCGAGAAGAAGAGGGAACCAGGCCTGAGCCCTCCAAACTGGCGCTATGACCAGCACCATTTCCTGATCTGTCTGCACCTTCTGGAGCACCGCCCCAAAAGAGAGAAGGGCGGAAACGCATAACCGTTCTCGCTGGTCCAAAGCACTGAAAGTGCATCGAAGGCTATCGCTCCCGGTTCTGGTCTCCATGACACAAACCGTGGGAACTGATGGTTCAGCCATGACGCAAATAAGTCGATGGTTGGCTGGAAATGGAGTGCAGTGAGGATCTGCTGCAACACTCCAGCGTTCAGTGTCCACTCGGTTCGGTCGTTGAAGACCCCCGAACACTGGTCCGCCAGCACATTCTTCTTGCCTTGAACGTGGGAGGCCGACAAAATTAGGTTCCGTGCTAGACTCCACCGCCACATCTCGATGGTAAGTGGCTGACCTTTGTACCCCTTTGTGACACACATATGCGACTGCAGTTGTGTTGTCCAACCTCAAGCCGATGTGGGGGTCTCGGAGATTATTCGCAAAGGTTTTGAGCCCCAGAAAAGCCGCCTTTAATTCCAGATGATTGATGTGGTACCGACATTCCTCCGGTGACCAGCGGCCCCCGGGCACCTGGCCCCGACTATGGGCTCCCCAGCCTAACAGGGAGGCATCCGTTGTTATTGTCATGGCTGGAAACGGCATCCGAATGGGCTTGCCGTTGCATTGGTGAAGACATGAAGTCCACCACCGTAGCTCCTATGTTGCCGCCTCTGGCAAATTAATCATCCCTTCGTACCCTTCAAGGATTTGATTAACGCCTCCTGAAGAGCTCTGTAAAAAACTGGAGCCTGTAAAATATCCCCTGTGGATGCGCTCATTTTCCCCAACACACAGGTGAGGGACCTGGCTTGGATTGATCGGACTTGCTGACCCCAGAGCAAAGAGCTACCAAAGCCTGAAGCTTGTCCGCTGGCAAGCTCAGTGACATTGCCTCCGAATCCACTTTGTGGCCCAGATATCGGATTTGCCTGACAGGTGTCAGGACCGACTTTTCCCAATTCAAAATTAGGCCCAAACGATCCAGGAGCTCAATGGTGAGATCCCTCTGAGAGATGCATAGGTCGTAGGATTCCGATATCAGCAGAATGTCGTCCAAATAAATGACAACTCTGAGACCCATCGAGCGTAGATGGCTCAGTACTGGCTTTAGAAGTTTTGTGAAAACCCGTGGTGCTGAACTAAGGCCAAACGGGCACACCCGGAACTCGAAGAGCCGGCCGTCCCACTGAAACCGAAGAAACTTCTGGTACTCTGAGTGAATTGGAATGCTGAAGTATGCACCTTTCAAATCGATGGTCACCATAAAGTCCTGGGGCTGTAACAGGCATTTCACCACCAGGATGAACTCCATTAAAAAATCACTACACAATAAAAAATCAGCATCAATTCCTTTATTTTAAAAATCACTCAAAACGCACTTATTCCTAACAATAACATGAAGCGCCACTGATAATTACTTCGGTTTTTTAAATGGCGCTATATAAGTTCTTACTTTATTATTATTATTATTATTATTATTATTATTATTATTATTATTATTATTATTATTATTATTATTATTATTATTATTATCTTGAAGTGTAGGGGGACAATATTGGTTGAGATTCCGCAAGTTGAACACAGGACGCATGCCACCCCACACCTTGGGCACCACAAAGATAGTCGGCAAGAATTGGCCAGCGCAAGGCTGAACCTCCTGAATTGCCCCTTTCATAAGCATACCGGAAATCTCCTTGTGGCATGCAGCCTGTTTCTGGGCATCCAACACCAAAGGTGTGGGAACCCTGAGTTGAGATGGAGGGTGACCCAGAAATTGCAGTTTGTACCCCTGTACCGTCTGAAGGACGTCCGGATCCGCCGTCAGCTCTTGCCAAGAGGCCAAACGCCCCTGGATCCTTCCTACATATCCCCCATCCTTGATGAGGGAGAGGTGGGAAAGACGGAACCGTACTAGTTTTTTGGCCCCTGGGAGGGGCACTGGTAACCTTTACCTTTTTTGAACGTGGCTGAGCTAGAGCCTCGAAAAGACCCGTTCGAAAATTGCGGTGTCTTCCTCCAGAAGAACGGCTGCGGCCACCAGACCGTGCTGTTGACCGGGACCTTGACCCGCCCTTGACGGGGTCCACTTGTGTAGCCTTAGCCACAACACGTTTCTTCTTCTCTTGTTCATCAATATCCTTCACCCACTGGTCCCCAAACAAGTTTTCCATAGACGGAGTCGCCTCTTTTAAGAAACCAGCCTTCATCGCTGGCTTTAACTTCTCCTGTCGCAGCACGGAGATGCGGTGGACGCCATGGCCTAGCAGGCTGAGAGCCAAATGCGCCTTCTGATCCCCTTTTGCTGTCTCCATCAACTTAATGAGGGGCAGAGCAGCGAGCATAAGCTCGTCTTGAATGTAGCCAAGTGAGCCGAGGTCTTTGGCCGACTGAACTCTTTTCTCCCTCAAGGAGGTCAGGGTCGGCTTTCGGAGCTGAAAAATAGCTAGCGACCGACGAATCGGGCGCCATGTCGTTAACGAGGGCATCCCGCTTGGCCTTGGACAGGAGATGGGTGCGTTGGTTTTTCCAGAAGTCCAAAAGCCGGGAAGGGGGGACATAACCAGCTGGCTTCAAATGCGGGTCGTTTAACTGCTCTTCCTGAGGAGGAGCCGGCTGCACTGCAGGGGCTACAGCGGGAGGAACTGGCTGCACTGGCGCCCCGTCCGACAGATCACTATCTGCCCGGACGGACAAAACATCCATGTCCCGCACCGGAGTAGAGTCCCGGGACGACCCTGATAAGGGACTATGCACAGGGGAGCGTAACCGAGACCTAACCGGTCGGTTCGGAGCGACTACGCCTTGAATTAGCTCTTTTAAATATTGGACTTGCGTCTGAGAAAAGGGCGCAAACTCACACGAATCCCTAGCGACAGGTCGCGGTGGCTGGGACCGAGAGGGATAAGGATAGGCCCCTGGCCAACCCTGCGCCGGAAGCGGATAAGAAAAAAGTAATTACATTTATTCAGAAAAAAATCCACAACAAATTACAAATTTGTATAGGTGTGATTTTGCCCTACCTGACGTGGAAATGTACCGAATACTCTGTACATTTGAAAACAACTGCGAAAAAAATCGCAAGTTGTTCTCGGGTGGGACTCGAACCCACGATCTCCAGATCACTAGCCTGCCATCATACCTCTAGACCACTGAGCTTGCGCCTGATGGCCAGGGTTGAATTCGAGTCCAAGTAAGCAGCGGGTACTGCAGTGTTGATAGTAATTGTTATTGTTGTGATGGAATAATAGACAATAACTGGATTTGCGTCAGGAGAAACATGTATAGGTGTAATTTTGCCCTACCTGACGTGGAAATGTACCGAATACTCAGTACATTTGAAAACAACTGCGAAAATAATCGAAAGTTGTTCTCGGGTGGGACTCGAACCCACGATCTCCAGATCACTAGCCTGCCATCATACCTCTAGACCACCGAGCTTGCGCCTGATGGCGAGTCCAAGTAAGCAGCGGATACTGCAGTGTTGATAGTAATTGTTATTGTCGTGATGGAATAAGAGACAATAACTGGATTTGCGTCAGGAGAAACATGTATAGGTGTAATTTTGCCCTACCTGACGTGGAAATGTACCGAATACTCAGTACATTTGAAAACAACTGCGAAAAAAATCGCAAGTTTTTCTCGGGTGGGACTCGAACCCACGATCTCCAGATCACTAGCCTGGCATCATACCTCTAGAACACCGAGCTTGCGCCTGATGGCCAGGGTTGAATTCGAGTCCAAGTAAGCAGCGGGTACTGCAGTGTTGATAGTAATTGTTATTGTCGTGATGGAATAATAGACAATAACTGGATTTGCGTCAGGAGAAACATGTATAGGTGTAATTTTGCCCTACCTGACGTGGAAATGTACCGAATACTCAGTACATTTTAAAACAACTGCGAAAAAATCGCAAGTTCTTCTCGGGTGGGACTCGAACAAATTGCAAATTATTTACATAGGCATCAAAAGAAGCGGTGGCTTGTCAGTTTGAATACCAAACATACAAAACATACACAGAATACATAGTAAACACATCAACATTTAAATTTTTTAATTTGCCCACAATTGCCGGCACCTCCAGGAAGGGGAAATGCCTCAGTGATCATCACGTCATAGTAATAATACCGTGCGCCTCAGACACCAAGACATCTCCGACAGTGTACTGCCCCGGAAAGTTCCAGCGATCATAGATGACTCCCAAGAAAAGTTTTCCTTAAAAAGTATTTAAAATCATCTCTTTCAATTTATTTTTGATCGAATTTTGCGAATTTATTTTTAAAAGGCTATCATATAGCTCATTCCAGATATTTGGTCCGTGAATGAAAATAGATCTGTGACAGGATGTCAGTCTTGAAAAAAGTATATACATTTTGTTTGAATTTCTTAGGGCTTTTGCACGTTCACTTTTTGTATTACCATCAAGGATTTCGCATAAGGGAGCGGGTAATTGCCTGAGATGATATCTAGAAATAAAACATACAGTACTGCCAGTACCTTATTTATATCAAAGATTGTACTGTAAGCATATTAAATTGTTTAAATAATGGACGTGATCTAGTATCTCGGGGTGAATTTATTATTAGTCTATCTACTAATTTTTGTAACTTATGTAACTTTTCAATATGTGTTGTGTAGTAATTTCCCCATATAACGTTCCCATATTCAAAATAGAGGTGATATCTGATATCAGAGATAAAACGCTGATCGAAGCCGAAGGGAAAGCGACATATAATTGACAGACTGGCCATGAATATTAAGGAGTTGGTTAGAAAATGCTACCAAGCTACTGAAAAAAGTTATCAGCCTCGTTTTCACCTCATTTTCCTGTCTCATCACATCATGTTTCAGGAAAGCTGAAATAAGCTATATATGGCCACTTGTCTCATCCCCACACTTCCCATTTAATTGCATGATTCATTCACTATGAAACTGACATGGATAAAACGACTTCAGAGTCCAGATCCAGGTAAGTGGAAGTGTATTCCTTTACACTATAGGTACCCAATAGAGTATACAATTTGCATGACTAAAGATGAATATATCTAAACACATAACATTAAATAAAATAAAATGCATGGATTCTATAAGGATATCCTATTTGCTTGTATATGTTTTAATGAAATAAATACTGCACATCCACAATGTATTTGTGAAGTCAAACAACAGAGGTTATGGGAGAGTAAATATAATAACTCAAATGGTACGGTAAATCATTGTTTTCGAAATATAACTAGTCTTGGTCGCTCGGGACTATCAGTTGCTACTATACTACCTGTAGTTAAAACAGATGTTGATATACATTACACCTTTTTATACTGGTTCCCTTTCTACGATATTTGATGTGTTCAGATGTTAAGATTTATACGCTTTTTGTGTTTGTAAGGTGTCAATGAGAGCTTGCAAAATGTTGTTTCTTCCACACAAATCATTGGATGTTTGTGCTAGATCAACATAAATTTAAGTTTTTTAAGTTCGTCTTTATTTTCCTCATAATTTTTCAATAGTTCCGCATTTGTTTTCTTAAGGGTTTCCACTTTATCCTACATACACTTTAAATTTTCTTGTTGCGGTTTAACATGTTCATCTATCTGAAAGCTTACTTCAGTTTGTCTCGTCGTGGATTTAAGGACTTTCAGTTCTGAGATTATATCACTTACCGACTTTGTTAAAATCTTGACTGAAGACTTTATTGTAGTACACTCTTCTAAGTCACAGCAGGTCTGGAAATTAGCCTGTCGAATGTCCATCGCAATTTACATCGATGGCTTCGTCACGGGGCCTCAGCATATAGGCCTAGCTGTTGTTTTTGTCGAATTGTTGCCGTGATCGAAGGCCGCTGTTTATAGACTTTCCATAGTCTAGGACCGGGTATGTTGTTTACTACACTATGACCAATAATATTATATATCCTCTGATAATAACGAAAGTTTTTTTCTTGAATAAAGTTCCTAGGTGTTGTACTCTTGGAACGATTTGCTTAAGTGAGTGTGGAGGCAATGTTCCAGAGATAAAAGTATTTTGCGATCCTGTACCTCCAGACTGCATTAGAAATTCGATAATTTTGGTCCTATTTCCAATCCGATGTATATCATGTAGTTTATACAAATACTGTGTCGTAAATGTCGAATTATCAATACCGTTTAGGCTTAGTTGTTTAAAAATGGCGCACTGCTCGTCGTCATTGGCAGCCATGTTGGTCGAATACCTGAGCTGATTCTCTATCGCCCGCAATTGACCGACCGTGTCACGGTGTTGTTCGTTTGAAATGTTCACCTTGGCCTAGACCTAGCGTTTTCGCTTTGATATAGTTTTCTGGTTTAACAAAACGCTGTTTAAAGCATACAACATATATCTGATTTTATTTGACGTTATACTGGCCTTGTTTAGGTTTATGTACTGCCATAAAATAAGTTTCGTGGCTGCTTTGAAGAGCTTCACTTAAGCACGTCCGATCAGTATCACTATATAAACATGTCTCATGAAACTAGTGCAAAGGCAAAGTTGTAGAAATTTTTAATAACATTTGTGGTAAATTGTGGTTTTAAAATGTATTTATTTTACTACACTCATTGAGTCTCGAACATTAGTGTGTAACCAGTACACTTTCTGTTCATGGAGGAAATACTCATCGTACCTTGAATTTCTTTTCACAATCTCGATCGCGTTTACGACGCAAAAAAATCTGGCGCATGTGTGGAAACTAATAATTTTGGTCACGGCTGCTCAGAGTTTGTACGGCGGGTGTACAAACGGGCTAATACCCAAGAAAGGGGACTGAATATGGCTTAGCTGCTAGGCCCTCCTAATTTTTAGGAAAGGACGGGTTTAACAAAAGAAAGGCCGGCCTACGTACCGTATGCCTTGTGAGCTACGTGTGTAGTTTTCAATTAATAATAATAATAATAATAATAATAATAATAATAATAATAATAATAATAACAATAATAATAATAATAATAATAATAATAATAATAATAATAATAATAATAATAATAATAATAATAATAATTACAAAAACAAAAAAAAAAACCAATATAATTTTAATGAAGTGGAAAAAAATGAAGTGGGAAAAAATGAAACAAATTTACTGCGACGTATTAGTGAGACTTGAACTATGGCTGCAATGGTAATAGCGAAATACATCGTGACCCATAACCATTGCGCGCTATATGGGCCGACTTTGTATAGGAAATTGCATTTTCAGTTCAGAGCGATTCAGTTACTGAAAGCAAAAATTGTTCATGCATATCACAGTAGTTTTGAGTTACACCTAGCTGTAACTGGTTTGAGCGCTTTAAAAAACGCAAATTGCATTTAAATAATTTAATCAACTGTCAACAAAAAATATTTAAATGATCCTCATATCCACACTCTACTGCGGATCGTCACCAAAATTAGATAATTTCTTCATTTCACCATGTAAAAATATTCTGCAAAGTGTCATATTTATCCATCTATAACTGGGACGTAAGCAATTTAAATGACCCTCAAATTTACACCCTAACCTAGATTGTCCCCTACACATAATAATATCTTCATTGTAACTTGGGTTAAATTTTACTGAAAGTTTTATTCGGATGGATCAGTTTACCCGTTTTTGAAATATCTTATCTGGGATGTTTTCCTTTAAAAGGTCCTCATACTCACACCTTACGCCGGTGGACATTTACAAACTATTATAAAAAGTTACATTTACACCCATTGAAAACTTTTTATAGATATTTACGTCTGGGATCTCAACAATTTAAATGACCCTCCAATGTACACCCTTGACTGATTCGTCGCCAACACATAATACTATCTTCCTTGTAACTTGGTTAAAATTTTTCCGAATGTTTCATTCAGATTAGCTGATCCGTTTTCGAAATATTTGGTCTGGGAAGTTTTACCTTTTAATGGTCCTTAGATCTACACCCTACTCCGGATCGTCACAAACATTTAATCATTTCTTTACTCGACATTGACAAACTGTTAAACAAGATTTAAAATATACCCATTGATTTTTTTTAAAGAGATATTTATGTCTGGGTCTTCAAAAATTGAAATGACCCTCCCATTTACACCCTTGACTGATTCGTCGCCAGCACATAATAATTTTTTCCTTGTAACTTGGTTAAATTTTTTCCGAATGTTTTATTCACATCATATGTGGTCATACTGCAGATCGTCACAAAAAATTTAATTATTTTTTACAAGAACTTTACAAAGTATTATGTAATGTTTTGTTTAGACACAATGGTTTTTTTTTGTCTGGGTTTTCAAAAATTGAAAAGACCCTCAAATTTACACCCTCCACTAGATCATCACTAACACATAACAATTTCTTCCTTGTAACTTGATTAAACTTTCCCGTAAATTTCATTTAGATAAACTGACCGGTTTTCGAAATATCCAGTGTAGACTGTTTGACCTTAAATCAATTTAATTGGTCCTCACACGCACACCCCACCATAGATTGACACTAAATATTATTACTGCTGGGAAAAGCCAATAATAATAATAATAATAATAATAACAATGATAACGATGACGATGATATTCAATTCAATATAATTCAATTCAATAGTTTATTCTGTCCAGAAGACATGCATACAAATACATACATATGGAAAATCGATAGATTCCTGTGTTAAAATTACATAAATAAAGAATAAAATATGTTACATAACTAAGGTGACCCCGCTATCCAAATTTCTTTAATCACATCTAATGGTAACAATTTTACTTGGCATGCACATGTCCTCACAGAACTTGACGTAATTTGTTACTACATCTACGTTTATGTTGATGATGATGATGATGATGTGACTTATATTTGCAAAGCGAGTTCAAAGAAGTTATGCTATATGCTAATAAGCCGCTGTTTATTATAGAATACATGATAAGAGATAGACTTGCCACAAGTCTCTTCTTTTTTATTATTTTTCTCATTCTGGACAGCGCCACCAACGAGAAAGTTAATTTAGAGACGGAATAAGCGACTTGTAAAACACTGAATGCAGGCACCAGGATGCCAAAAGATTGACATAATCTTATATTCCGTATTTGGATAAATGGGCGGACCAAAACAAACAACTTCAACCAATCAAATGTTCATAATTTTGGAGCCACGAAACTGAGTCACTCGCATCGACTAGTTAGACTTGACTAAAAATAGTCCTCCCTAATAACACGGGCCTAAAATATTTAGAATAGACCCTAGTAAGACTAATTTTGGCAATGGCAAAAACAATTGAACTTAGACTAGATGGCATACCATTACTAATACAACAACACTTTACTTCCAGGAGGATGGCTCAGACCTGGAGTCAGAAGTAGTAGGCCTACTAGCCTAGTAGAGGCTTGGCCTATTTTTAAGTTCTTACTTACAGAGGCCTACCTTTTTAACAATATTCTACCCTAAAGGCCTAAATCTGTGTAGCGGTTCTGTAAGAAGCCTACTACAGTTATCAGTCCATAATCGTTCTCAGCAGGCCAGAACTATATACTAACTGTTTTAATTCAAGTAGGTAGGCCGAAGGGAGCTGGTTAGCTTGTCCTAGTCGAGACATCCGCATCTTCAATTTTGAAAATTTACCAAGATTAATTAATATGCATGAAGTAAGCCAATCACGTGATTTACAAAATCAGTCATGCATACGATATCCCACATCGAATTTGATGTGGGAAATCGTACGCATGAATTGTTTGCCCAGGCCCGATTAATCCGGGGAAAAAAAAAGAAATCAAGTATGGGACGCCAATTAAATTAGGTTTGGCGCCTAAGTGCAATAAAGAGTGAGTAACCCAAAATTAGGGCCCGGAACCCAGGCTAGATAAGAGAGTGCTCTACCGTGAATTGTATGCTGTTGTTATTGCTTTATTATTAAGTTCTATAAACTGGGTTTTGACAAACTGGGACTTATGGTCTTTGAGTTAGCAAACTGGAATTAGGAAAACTGGGTTTCGACAAAGTTGACTCGGCAATCTGGTACACTATTCGGCAAAATGGGTTTCGGCAAGCTGGCCTAGATATGTTCTTCTGTATGGTGTCTTCTAGAATTTATCTTACGTCGTATTGAATGAAGGTGGTCAAAAGTGAGAGAAAGGAATGTATACTAAATGACAATAGTATTGACAGTGGCTGCCATGATAAACTTTTAATCGTGTAACTGATCTCCCTATCATGGCTAAATTTTATCCTCCTTTGTATCCAAAAGCTCGATTTTTTGGGGTTTTTTTTCAACAATAGTCTTTATTCAATGGTCTAATATGTGTAAAACTTATAATTGTTCTTTTTCTTATTTCAATCGCACTATTTTTCCTTTCAACACTCTTCCTCATCTTCTCAAGATTAAGCTATCATCATCATCCTTATATGCATATTGTCAGTTATTGCTTTTCATTTTTATTAGATTTTTATTTTTTAGTTTATTCATATTGGTAATTGTTAATGTCGTGACGGAATAGATAATAACTGGATTTGCGTCAGAAGATCAAGTATAGGTGTAATTTTGCCCAACCTGACGTGAAAATGTACTGAATACTCAATACGTGTGAAAACACTTGCGAACAAAAATTCACAAGTTGTTTTCGGGAGGAACTCCAACCCATAATCTCCAGATCATTTGCCTGGCGCTTAGAGACTTCGGTATAATGCGCAGTATAAATTTCACTAAACACATACATACATACATACCTCTCTAGACCACCGAGTTTGAGCTTGATGGCCAGGGTTTGAACTTTTATTACCCAGTCAGCAGCATGCTGTCTGGGTTCTGTTTCCGAGCAGTTTCTTCTTTCTTTACCCAGTCAGCAGTCAACAGCATGCTGTCTGGGTTCTGTTTTCGAGCAGTTTCTTCTTTCTTTACCCAGTCAGCAGCATACTGACTGGGTTCTATTTCCGAATAGTTTCTTACCCAGTCAGCAGCAGCTGACTAGGTTCTGTTTCTTAGCAGTTTCTTTCTTCTTTCTTTCTTTCTTTCTTTCTTTCTTTCTTTCTTTCTTTCTTTCTTTCTTTCTTTCTTTCTTTCTTTCTGGCAACATTTTAAAAGGCTACTAGTGGCAAACTACTGGACTGATTTAATTAAAACTTGGTCAGTAGGAGCGGTGCCACCTCCCATTTATGTGTTGTTCACAACTTGGGGTCGAAGGTCACATAAGGGGCATTAGGGTCAATAAACTAAAAATCGTATAAAAGACTACTTGTCTCACAAATAACGTAGCACAGTCCTGTCCTTTGCACATATACATTGGCATAAGGCAGGGTCTATAGCGTGTTCATGGATAAGGGGTCAAAGGTCATTAAGGGGTAATTATTATCTTTTTTCTGGCATTTTTTCAAAACGCTACTAGTGCCAAACGGTGATGCCGATTTCAACCAAACCTGGTCAGTATAACCGGTGACACCTCTCATACATGGGGTGTTCACTGCTTGTGGTCAATGGTCACATAGGGGTCATTAGGGTAAAAAAAACTTTCAAAAAAGTGAATAAGAGACTTCTTCTGTCACAAATAACATAGCACAGACTTATCCTGGGCACATATGTATTGGCATAAGGTAGGGTATCTATGGTGTTCAGAGATTTACGGTCAAAGGTCATTAGAGGGTTATTTTTTTGTTCTCTCTAGTAACATTTCAATATGCTACTAATACCAAACCATTGGACGAAATTCAATCAAATTTCGTCATTAAGAACCGGTGACACCTCCTACACCCAAGTCTGGGATCAGGGTTACATAGGGGTCATCGGGGTTAAATTTTCAAAATAGTCCAATTGAGCTCGAATTTACCAGGAATGATCATTAGGACCTTCTAAACATGAAAAAACGACTCTTCACCTATAGGTCAAAAGTAATAAAGGTCACTATCAAATCATAATGGAACCTTGAGGACATCTGCTCACTGAACAGTTCACTGCACACTGTAACACAGTAAAAGTCCCTTTTCTCACAAAATCGACTATATAATTTGAATGGTTTCATTTGGCAATCTGGGGTGATTGGATTATCTACATATTTTTACAATTAATTCAAAATTGAGTGATCATTTTTCTTTCAAAGTTGACTATCTCTTATGCTTTGCATAGGAAAAAGGTTAAAATTAGAGTGTTTTATTTTTTGGTATACTTCCTGCTTCTTTTTACCATAAATCTGCAACGACAGGTCGCTAAACTTCGGGGTGAATGGTCAATTGAAACTCATAAATCAAGCTTTCTTTTACCATGTAAGTCCCATGCTGGTTGCTTAAATAACCATTGATCATTTTTTTTCTTTAAAATTTTTGTATTCAGAATTATTTTTACCCAGTCTATGAATGACGTCACGCGCTTAAGGCCAATAGCAGCTACGAATTTCGAGTTTTCTGCGGTTAGTGCGTTCATGTATAAGATGTAGGTCAAATTTATCTGAATGAGCTTTTTGTCGCAAATAGAGGAAACGTTTTCATTTTGATTGCTAGTGACTAATGATTTGACCAATTGCATTAGACAGACTCCTACCAAAAATGGGGTTCACAAAGGTTGAGCTTAAAAGTCACCGTGGTTATCTCTTAAAAAATGACTAGGTTCATGTTCTATTGAACATAGTATCTCTAGCTCTTTACCCAGTCAGCTGCAGCTGACTGGGTTCTGTTTCTTAGCAGTTTATTTCTTTCTTTCTTTACCCAGTCAGCAGCAGCTGACTGGGTTCTGTTTCTTAGCAGTTTCTTTGAACCGAATTCAATCAAATTTGACCATTAAGAACCAGTGACACCTCCTACACCCCTGTCTGGAATCAGTGTTTACATAGAGGTCATCAGGGTCAATTTTTCAAAATAGCCCAATTGAGCTCGAATTGACCAGGAATGAGTACCTATAGGTCACAAGGGTCACTATAGTGAAAATTATCAAATATTGCTAGAGACTAACGATTGAACCAATTGCATTAGACAGACTCCTACCAAACATGGGGTGTTCACAGGTTGAGGATAAAGGTCACAGTGGTTATCTTTTAAAAAATGACTGGGTTCATGTTCTATTGAACATAGTATCTCTAGTTCTTTCTTTCTTTCTGGCAACATTTTAAAAGGCTACTAGTGTCAAACTACTGGACTGATTTTATTAAAGCTTAGTCAGTAGGGCAGGTGCCACCTCCCATTTATGTGTTGTTCACAACTTGGGGTCAAAGGTCACATAAGGGGCATTATGGTCAAAAAACCAAAAGACTACTTGTCTCACAAATAAAGTAGCACAGTCTTGTCCTTTGCATATATACATTGGCATAAGGCGGAGTCTATATGGTGTTCAGGGATAAGGGGTCAAAGGTCATTAAGGGGTAATTTTTTTTCTTTTTGCTGGCAACATTTCAAAACGCTACTAGTGTCAAACGGTTGTGCCGATTTCAACCAAACCTGGTCAGTATAATCGGTGACACCTCTAATACATGGGGTGTTCACTGCTTGGGGTCAAATGTAACATAGGAATCATTAAGGTAAAAAACTTTTTTAAAAAATGAATAAAAGACTTCTGTCACAAATAACATAGCACCGTCTTGTCATTGGCACATATGTATTGGCATAAGGTAGGGTTTTTATGGTGGGGTCGTCAGATTTAAGATTTTACAACATCTTGTAATTACTTTAATTTATACTTTTATAGATATACCTTATTTATAATGTGTTTTGTATAAGTTAATTAACTAGGCCAATGTATTGTATTATATAATGTGTTTTTAAAGGTTATATAACTAGGCCAATTTATTGTGAATATTTATGGGCTAGGCTTTTATAGCCTCATGAATCACTTTGTCCCTTTATATACTTGGGTACATTGAATTTACCAGGAATGGGCCTTAGGACCTTCTAAACATGAAAAAATACTCTTCACCTATAGATCAAAAGTCACAAGTGTCACTATAGTCAAAATTATCAAAACGATTGGACCAATTGCATTAGACAGACTCCTACCAAATATAGGGTGTACACAGGTTGAATTTAAAGGTCACAGTGGTTATCTCTTAAAAAATGACTGGGTTCATGTTCTATTGAACATAGTATCTCTAGTTAATTTTAATTTTTATCTTTTTTCTGGTAACATTAACATGCTACTAGTGCTAATCGGTTGTGCCGAGTTCAACCAAACCTGGTCAGTATAACCGGCTTATTAAAGATATATATTTATTTATGCATTAAATTTTATAATTAAAAATTAGTTTTTAATTACATTGTACATTATTATTGAATTACATATAGATATTGTATAAATTAAATTATTGTTTTAAACCACAATATGATATATATCTCAATTATGTTCAAATTTTGTTATATTACGTTTTTTTTTATTATTTGCTTTATAAATTGTTTTATGCTTATCATTATGTATAATTTATATATTTTTATTTAATCTTATTGAAATGTTTGTGATAATATTATGTTTATTTATTTATCTTCAGGTGGTTAAACTAGAATATGTCTACTTTCACCTGATTTTCTCCACCTTGCGTACTATTGCTTTTGTTGTGAGCTGAATAAAATAATATATAACTTACCTTTCCAATAAGTCCTGCATAATGATTATTCTGATTTTCGATAGTGTCGATATTGTACTCGTTGGTGGTTCGTTTGCAACCACTAACGTATGACACCAGACAAAGCCCACCTACGAATAATAAAATGAGTTTCATTTTCATTTTTTTGTCGGCTACCAGTACTAGCATACAACCATAAGCAGAGAAGTAAAATAGTCAATAATATAAGTATCACTTTATGTAACTACTTTTATAATGTTTACCACCCAAACGTCAACCGTTGCTACCAACAACCGATAAGGAAAGAGATATGGACGATTGTATATTAGTCGCGTGATATATACTGCCCTTTATAAGGTATTAATATTTCTGAACAGAGATAAAGCCAGTGGTGGCCTCAGGAATTTGCTGACAAGGGTTGTGTCATGTCCCACAGGGGGTCCGAACCAAGAGACCGACGAGAGCCTCAGTCAGGGTCCCGGTAGAAATATCAATTTCCATATGAATTTGTACGCGCTCTTTAGTAGCGCTGGCATAAATTGATAAAACTGCTCTAAAAAAAACCCGAAAACACCCTTTTTTACAGCCTTTTCCATTATAACTTTGAACTGCTCATCAGATCAATTTTCTCTTTTTTTAAATAAAAGATCTATCTTTCATCTTCCTAATTAGATGAAATAAAACGAGATTTATTTTTATCCCGTCACTATTTGATTAAAAGTAGGCAACTACATTGGATTTCCAGTGTAGAAAGCAGATTGTTTTACCTTTTGCATCTCATGTTACCAAATTCTAATCAGAATAACTCGCAAAGTATTTGACCAATCGGTTTCTTTCTCTCTGTAAGTTGATCTTTATTCTTTCTACTATACTTGTTGTGAACATGGTTGTGATTAGTCAATATTTAGCTCTGTTACTTTTGGAAACCAATAGAATCAAGCCTTCCAAATACCATTGACTGTATTGTATACAGGCGCTTGTTTCCGGCGACTGGATTGTGCCTGGTGTTTGTTTGATAAGTTAGACCCTTTCTATTGCTCTTTTTACTTCATGAAATATATGAATGGAAAGCTTTATGATTAGTAGATTATCATCATGTAAATGTAATTAGGTTTGCAGTTATAATTTTGCTTCCCTCAAAATTCACATATTACATTGAAATGAATGCAAGCGTTCGCCGGTTTAATACTTAGCCTCCATCACGCGCTGAACTCGAACAGGAAACATTGAATGATACGCGCTAGAAAGCAAGAATTACGGTAATCTCTTCTGTTAGGTGATATTTTTGGCTCTTACAAATTCATATGAGAGTTTTTTTGACGCTTAGTGTGGCTGAAATTATGCTTTTAAACCGCAATATTAGGGATTAGCAATCAAATTAACCTCTATTGTGATTACTGTCATCCCGAAAGGGTAAGTGGGTAATGCAATGAGCTCTGTGTGTTGTCTGTCTATGGTATGTTTGCCTTCCGGGCACATAGCTTAAGACCACTGGACAGATTTACTTTGAAATTTCACTCATAGTATCTGTAAATTAGCCGAAATTAGGGAAAACTGTTAAAAAAAAATAGAAAGAAACTGATTTGTGTAGGGATATATACCAGGATACACCAAAAAAGTTAGGTCACCTAGGGGATGGGGAAAAGTTTTAAAGAGGGGTCAAAGGTCATTGACCCTGACCTAAAATACTAATACATGTATCTCAAGTACAATCTATGGTATATGGTTGATCTTGGTGTAAAAATGCACAGAATTATACAAACAATAATTGAATAAAATCAAAATCAAAATGTCAAAAATGCTTGTTTTACTCACTGAAATGGCATACAGGGCGGATTTATTTTTTTTAAATTTTTTTTATTTTTTTATATAATTGAATGGATACACAATTCCATAGAAAGGTTGATTCTATGTCACATCGCGCAATGCATAGCTACAAAGACAGTTTAAGCGCAGATGCGCCAGCATGGAAACCTTTGTGCAATCAATCACTCTCTACCGAGGTCAGCAGGTATGTGCTGTCAGACAACCCATACACAGTGACCACAGTACACTGTATGTATGCACATGTCAATTGACGACACCCCTTCAGTAGACTTACTCTTTTAATAAAGTACAGTTTTTGTGTAGACAACGTTTGACACTTTTGACGTGTAAAGCCTGGTTTCCTGTCGACGTAAGAAGGCAGATTTACTTACGATTACGTCGTTTTATCGTAAGAAAATGCGATTTGACAGGAAACCGATTACGACTGATGCGTTGTGAAATCGACGTAACGTAAACTAAAATCGTCCAAAACAGTTTTGGAAAGGAAACCGACGTATTGAATTTTCATGTGATACGTCGATTTTCCACTATTTGACAGGAAACCGCGATTTAGTGACTTTTTGTTGAATGAACTCGCATACATTGCGTTGCAAACGATGAAAAGTTGACTCCAAGTCAACTTTTCATAAGAAACGTAAGCGGAAACGTATGTTGTCTGTATATCTTGCCTATACAACAACATTGTCGACGAACTAGAAATCCCATTGACTCTTACATATTTATTATAAAATGGTTAAAAAGAAGCATATCCTCCACTTTGGATAAACACAATGATAAGCATGTAAAATCTTATAGATTTTGTTAGCCCT
>NW_022735648.1:0-515 GCF_011630105.1 Anneissia japonica | reverse complement strand
AGCAAGTAAATAATGAATTAAAGAAAGTCAGTAACTGGTTCTTATATAATAAACTAACACTTAACTCTGAAAAAAACCAATGTTATTGTCTTTAAAAGCAATTGTGAAAATTAACTGAGATAACCTGGTAAATTTGAATGGTAAAATAATAAATAGGGTTACGACCACAAAATTTCTTGGTGTACACATTAACGAAAATATCACATTTAAGCAGTATATACTAATTAAGATGTTGGTTTTGAGATATGTTGGGCTGTTCTATATTCTTAAGCAATATCTACCCCTTGAGTCACTCCTCCAAATTTGCAAATGCTTAGTTGAGCCCATATTGAACTGTTGCAAATAACTGTAAACGCTTGAATAAGCACCGCTCTCAATAAGCGCCGCTCTCGAATAAGCGGGGCACCAAACATGATTTTTTTAGTTGAGCGCCGCTCCCGAATAAGCACTGCAGCGCTTAATCAAGAGTATATAATATTACACTGTGTGTAATGAAACCGGGTTTTAAATTCAGT
>NW_022735647.1:0-584 GCF_011630105.1 Anneissia japonica | reverse complement strand
TGTACAAAACATACAACAAGCGGGCTTAGTATTACGAAGTAGGCCTAAATTGCAAAACTATTCTGTGAACGTAGTGTGGAAATCGGTGTTAATTTAAATTGTTAAAATCAATTAAACGACTTATAAAAGGCAACAAAGCCGGGGCTTCCGGGTGTTTCACGTCTTCTGTGCGGGTTTGACCAACGAGTACTGCACAAATGCGTTTATGTCCAGTACATATGGCCCATCTAAATTCATTTCATTCGCTTCAATAGGCCTATATACAAAATTGAATAGACAAAACATATGGACAGACAAAAGGAGGCTTACTATTCCAGCATTTCTCAAACATTTCAGTTTTAGTATAAATGTGATTCGATTCTGTACGTAGGCCTAGCCCATAGAATTTGCTCGTGAAATACAAGAATTTGTAAATTACTTTTCACTTAAGATTTTGGTAATTTGCCATATGCTGATACAATAATACTGAGATGATTTCATCGCACAAAATAAGGTATCAATGTAACATAAACTTTATACTAACTTACATACCCAGTCTGAAATATAGGCTTATAAATAACAGAAATAATAAAACTAGGTTAAAA
>NW_022735646.1:0-583 GCF_011630105.1 Anneissia japonica | reverse complement strand
TGGACAGAATCTTGCGATATTATTTGTACCTGAACTAGCCATATAAGAACTAGAGATAAACAAACAAAAATAAAAACACACAAAAAATGAAATGTATAAAAAATAATACTGTCGCCTTATAGGCCTTTCCTCCAGGTATCATCACTGAGTATCTACGTTTAAACTTGAACCTGTAGGCCGATATATTTACCTTCCATAAGCATCCCGGTATCTCATTGATAGCTAAGAAAACTAAATTAAATGGAAAAATTGTAACACCACAATAGCTACAGACTCTTGTCAATTAAACAGACCACGTGACTTATAGCAACTGAAAGACAATTAAAGATAATGAATAATTATTTATTGATAACTTTATTTCACTTATCTCTTTAATTTCAATAATATTATGATGACATCCTTCAAATTTTCAGTTAATTCAATAACTAGCAAAAGACCACTGTCTGTAATTCATGTTCTTTCAAGGGACTATAACGTGCCCGTGAGTATCGACAATGGACCCCACCCCGACATGTGACGTAGGCGTGGACGTAATGAGAACCGGACCCGTGATGTGATTATAGACGTGATGGGACCAGAGACC
>NW_022735645.1:71905-95149 GCF_011630105.1 Anneissia japonica | reverse complement strand
GAACACAGCGCCGCCATACAATGAACACACCGTCTTCACAAAAAAAACACAGTGTTATTGTCGTCACACAGAAAACACAGTGTCTCCAACCTAAAAACATAGTTATTATAAAATGATATGATGTGAAATCAGTAGCTTAGCGCAGTCAGCTCAGGGAACAGTGGTTCCCTGTTCCCAGGCCAGCGAAACTGGTGGTAGCCACTGTGTGTGCGCTAAACCGTAGATATTTCTTGGTCCTCGGTTCAATTCCCACAGCCTCTCTTTGTATTTCAGCTAGAGGTGTAAAATACAAATTACGATAGCGCATCGTCTTCCGGATGAGACATTTAAGCCGTTGGTCTCGTGTGCATTTGCCACATGTGCACTTGCCACATGTGCACGTTAAAAAACGCTGTACACACTTCTGAAAAGAGTGGGGGGATTGTCTACCGGTGTACAATTAGGGATCTCAAGTCTTAAATTTGGGAATAAGTAAATGAAATTCAATGTTCTCGAATTTTGAGGTGCGTTTACGAGTGGTGCAATTAGTAAGTGAATAATTATCATCATCAATTTATAATCGAAGAATTTCTTCTTCTACACGTCCAAGTCATATCAATTTAACATTTCATAATTAAAAAAACTTCTTGCAAGTAAATTAATTAAATTATTTATCATTTTAGCTTTAATAACCTCAGAAATTGTCTGGCTATGAGCAATTGAAATTGGTTATACAAATTGGTATACATTGGCGATTCTGCAAAATCAACAGTCCGTTAACCTAATCTGTGCTGAATAATTGCTATATTATTGATGTTTATATTTGTGTTTTCATTTCTAAATCCATCAGGTATCGATTAAAATGTGCTTGTATTATTATTCAACATTTTGCTATTTTGATCTTTACTTGTTTAAAAAAAAAAGCGCACTACAAAAAAATGTGGTTGATGTAGTAAAATCAAATTAATTCCAAAAATAAATATTAAATTAAAACCGAATTTTAATTATGGATAAAAAGTAAAAAAAAAAAAAAACTCTTTCTCACAATGATGGAAATGTAACAATGTATTCAACTTACCCAATTATACGTCTGTAATCTTCACAACATTCATGCAAGTTCATATCAAAAATAAAATTCAATCAAATCAAAAATATAATGTTCAAAGTAAAGTTGGTCTAATGTTCAAAAATATTCTTGAGCGTTGTCATTTCCGTCATCAGGGAAGTCCAATTAAAGTCGGCTTGTTTCGAATCCTAAAATCTTTGTCCTCTGTCGGCTTGTCTCTAATCCGAACGTTCGTTGGTCAGCTTGTCACAAATCCGATTATTTTTTTTCTCGTTTCAATTAAGTTTCTGTAATGTGGATGCCTGTTGTTTTGTTTTACTTCTCATGGGTTTTAATTCTTGTTGTTAGTTGCGGTATATGAAGAAAAATTTTAATTCATTTTCATGATTCATGTCATTCAGAAAGGACAAACAATCTGCTTAACCGCAATTCGGGTATGGTTTAGTGAGTCTTCAATTGTTTTGCGATATGTGCTCAGCTTTGAAGAGGAGGTACTGTGAAATCAATGATTAGGGTCTTCCACCATGTTAAATATAGGTTAGTTGTTGGTGCCCGGGTCTTCCACCATGTTAATATTGGTTAGTTTTTGGTGACTTTTAATGAGTAGTATAACACAGTTCCTTTTAGTACACTGCAAACTTTTATTCACACAAACTGTATGTTGGTTACAATCAGCTAAACTCCAGGTTTCAGATGTTAGAAAACCCTTTTTGAGTGGAGTCAGCTCAGCTCTGTACTTTTCTTCTGTGTACTCCTAACTACTTAATTGAACTACTGACTCAGTGATATGAGGGTGTTTGCCTATTATACTTTAGGTAATGGGGGTGTGTCTCAAGTAAGTCACCCCATACTTTTAGAGTTTCTGATTGGATCATAGAGAAATTCTTTCTCTATGATTTACCTTCACTATTGTTTACCAAAAAATTGCTAATTAAGATGTATCACAAACTTCAAAGCTTAGGCTCAAAACTGACAATCATAGATTCATAGTGTGAGAAAGTTCAACTGACTAAGGTAAAGTTATACAATGTTCAGTTATATTATTAGATTATCTGTATACTCAAGTTGGCCATTAAAACTGTCAAACCAATTTAAGGCATTTATCAGGTGAAGTGTATCGATTCCAATGGTTATGCAAGTTAATACCATTGGCCTTAATACTACATTACACAAGCAAGCAAGAATCTTTCGAAAAATTACCCTTCTCCCACAGATTAAAAAAATATATATTTAATGATAATAAATAAAGATAAATAGGAACACAAAAATTGCTTTTAATGACAAGGGCCTAAAAGAAAAGAAATACGATATATACTTTATAGGTTTGTGCAGGCGTTTTGGCGGCAAATTGTAACAAACATTTTTGCCTTACACTTAAATTAGATGATGACGATACTTATTCATGAAGTTTAGTAAGATGTTTTAATAGCCTAACTTCGTGTGCTTCTTAATGAAAATATTCAATTTTAGTTATTAATGTCTATGGTGTTTATTAAGAGCGAATATTAAATTAAAAATATTAATATTTCATAAACAAAAATTGTCAAAGTCAAGCTCAGAAAAAAAAATGTACACGGAAAATATCTATGTAGTCTCTTCGGTAGAGAAAATTAAAATTACATTATTAATGTTAATATTGATGAACTATAACATTTCAAAGCTTTAGACTCTTCAAAAAACGGATAGTAAATTTGCGTACATAGTTTCAGAATCGTTGATGTCTATTAATAGAGAACGTATTAATATTTATAATGTAAATGAAAAAATCTTACACAGAACATGATGGTAATATAGTTTTACTTTATCTCTAAGAATCAGTCATTGATGGATTATCGTTAGAACAAAAGCATATTGACGGTTAGAAATTAGAAGAAAAAAAAAACAATCAAGTTACATACAATAATCTACGTGGGTATTAACAATACATAATAATTTATACGTTGGAAAAAAAACTTTTTTCAAAGGAATTTTCTACATTTGAGCAAGGCGTTGACAAAATGCCCTTTGACATTTTATTACACAAAATTGCTACAAATTTTAATATCCCAGGATGTGTTTGGAAATGGATATCTTCATATCTGACAGGTAGAAGACAAAGAGTCAGCTTTAGATGAGTTGCCTTCACTTCCGGTATCCCTCAAGGTAGCTGCCTAGGTTCGATCCTGTTTAATATGTTTGTTAATGATATTAATATTAATGTTTTATCTACATGCATAATTTTGGCAGATGATATAGTGGTATCAGAGACGTAGTGCGAATGATATTATTACTCTACAAAAGGATATTGATAGTTTGTGTATTTGGGCTAATGATAATAAAATTAAGTTTAACGTTAAAAAGACTAAAGTAATGCAGATCACGCGTAAGCGTAGTTTTGATAAGCTAGCCTACCTACCTAATGGTGAAATAATTCAACTGGTAGATGTTCACAAATATTTAGGAGTACGCACTGATTCCAAGTGGAATTGGAAAATTCAAATTGACAATGTAATCGCTAGAGCTAACAGAATGGTAGGATTTATTTTTTCTGTTGCTGGTAATTGCTCTCCAGACGCAATAACACAATAAATTTCTCACAACAATAAAGCTCAGAGAGTGAAGTTTTTATATTTGAAAGAAAGAGTGATGAATTCCCACCATAATGCTAGATTATACAGGGTTCCGGTTCATACCAACCTATACCAGAATTCATTGTATGTTGAAGCAGCCAAACTCTCGAACACTGTTCCCCCTGACATCCAACGCCAAGTTGACTGTATTTCTTCCAAAATTTTGATTTTTAATTATTTATTGATGCGTTGAATTTTATCATATTTTTGTTGGCCAGGGGCGTAGATATGACCACTTGTTGTGTCGGGCTTTAGCCCATGTTATCTGTAGTCACGCCACTGGTCAATATATATATATATATATATATATATACATGGCATGGCAAAAAACAGATCAATACGGAATTTGAGGAGGCCATCGGCCAGCAGTGACCTGACAGTATTGTGATGATGGACTTTGCGCGTATTAGAATATAATTCATCATATTTTCTTTGCACAATTGAGAGATTTGGGATGATATTGCCATGGGGAAGTCAAACTCAAAATCACTTAATAAAAGCGGAAAACGTATCCATGTAGGACTCCAGAATGAATCTGAGTGCATTCGAAAGTCTGACCACCCAAAATAATTAGCTGGAATCTACCCTAAAATAGCAGCACTTTCAGGGGGTTTACATTTTACTGAAGTTTCTGTAAGGTATGTGTTATTATCTTAAATATTAAACAACAATAATCATTAAATAAGATAAAATATTGGTGTAAAAGAAGTCATAATAAGTTATAAACACTTTAAGGCATGACCACCAGCTAATTAGTCACATGCGACGTAGTAAGCCTAATAATTAATATTGATATACATATGCATACATAACATAAAAATATATACATTAAAAAAAGTAAAAGTAGTAAGATACAAAGGAAATTGCATACTAATAATAGTAATAATAATAAAGAAGCAGTGAAAAGTAAAGATTTAAAAGAAGGATTTTATTTACCATATACCTGAATCAGAGATTTTTTATAGCAATTTTTGAAACTTTAGCCAGAGTTGGTTTACTTTTATAGTTTCGGGCCTAAATATAGTATAGAATGTTGTCTAATTGTAGATGTACAGCATTTAGCGTAAACATTGGTTGAAGAAAAACGGGTATAATGAGAATTCAAGTCCGAAGGTTTGGTAAATAGAGACATGATAATTATGAATAGGAAGAAATTGTTTTACATAATATAAAATGTTTTAGACCATTCATAATAAGGGATGTAGTCTGTTTCACAAAAGATCTACGTGGGTAAAATCGGTAATCGTTCTCTAAGAAATTGGTTTCATCAAGTAATAGTCGGAAATCTGGAATTCGTCAAACTGATATGAATTCCTATGATTTTTAAGCTAGTAGACTGGGGCAACAGGATTGCCATTCACTTGCTAATAGCCCGAGTTATATTAGACATGATTGAGATTTTATTTCGTAATTTTCCTTGAGAAATTACATGAGATCCCACTCGGGGCATGCGCATGCGCAGGCAATTAGTTCGTAGCATTTGCAAGGCTTAGATCCAATGTATGTCAAAGGTCAACAATAACGTCCCGACCATTATCAAAACAATGTACAGATGTGCGCACGATGACCGACGAGTCCGCATCATGCAACTCTGTGGAACAGTAGGCTGCCATTGTTTAGGTCTGTGACAAGGGAGCGAAGAAAATATGTGACAATGCGTGAAAAAGGATTTGCTGAGAGTTGAGTTATCTCATCTTTCTACAGCAGTATTAGGCCTCTCCAGACTAGGCCTCTGATATCCTGCTGCTACTACCTGGGACATGTAGCCTGTAGGGTAGGGTAGGCTAGGCCTACTATCTACCCCAAGGAGACGCGCTCTAGGCCTTGAATATATATGCACTAAAAAAAAATTATGTTTATATTCACTCTTTTGATTCATTATGGAGTTCTGGGAATGTTAATCTTGAGGATTTTATCTGATTTCATCTCACAGCCCCTTTTCTCCGTCTATCAATGCGATAACAGAATCAGTTTCAACACTTCTCTGTTGCCACCCGCCATTTCGAGTTTTCGCGCGCGGTCAGCAGTGGGAACAGGCAAGCGAATCATTGGAAGCTAGACATTCTTTACCGAAAGTCAACTCTTGTAAACTCTGCGTGATTCGCTTCGCTTGCCGGGTGACGCTCGACGCTTTCGCTTGACAAGTTTAGTGGGGAACCGGCCTGGAAATTCTAAGCATACTCAGTTAAATATACTTTATCATAACTATGTCAGACAACGAATCGGACATCATAAAAGTTTTAGGTCCGATAATTAATGATACTGGTACTAGCGGTAGATCCACGTGGGCTGACACGCCAGGAGCTAGTACCCTGTACTAGTACTACTGCCACTAGCTTTAGCGTTGGGAGCAACGCCGCCAGCAGGTCAAAAAGAAAAGGCCTGGATCTGAAAACCTCCACGAGATGTAAACGCAGGTCAAAATCGAAAAATTCTGACGATGGTGATGGCACTGTGAACCAAAGGCTTATCTCCCCCTACTAATTACTCATAAAATAATGATTAAATTTCAAACGGTAAGTTCTCATTTAATCTTTCATGTAGTAGATTTTAAGATAAACAGCGCCATCCCTTTTACAATTGATAATGTATGGTGTTTTTTCATGCATGTAAATTACTTTTAGAAGTTCATATTAAAAACTCGCAGTGTAGGCATTTAAATGTTGTGGCCTCCTACCATTATGTCCTTATATTCGACGACAACAGCAATATCAATTTAGTTGAATGAAATTATTATAGTAGTAGAGCGGTGGTTTCTTTACTCTATATATCATTAACACTAACAACTCATCAAACGTAGATAAATTCAGTGTAATAACCAAGCAGAATTCAATGGTGGACATTCTGAGAATCGTTTTCGTTAATTCGTTGCTAATTATTAGCCCTGTTCTGTCGGGTATGTATCATTTTGAATAAACAATATCTGAGAGCTAAATAATTCATTAATAAGTAGAATTAATTCATTGAGAGATTGTAATGGTTGGCCTAACAGGAGTAGTAGTAGTAGTAGCAGTAGTTAAGAAGTTTTATTCTTCCATGTTTTTTAATAATGAAAAAAAATATGTATATAGTGTAGCCGCTATTCATTAATTATGATTCTTACTTCATAAGCAAAAACCAGACCGGTTTAGCGATCAAATATAATTGTTGTTGGTCGTTGTTGCTTTGCCAAACCTGTTTTTTTGCCAAAAGGATAAGTTGCGGATTTTAGTGAGGCAGAATTATTAATACCTTCTGCCTTATTGTAGTCTGCAGCTTATCTTCCATCTTTTTAATATTTTCTATAGATGAATTTATTATAAATTTATAAAATATATTATAAATTTATAAAATGTAAAAAAAAAAAATCTTTTTTAATGTTCTTTTACAGGTTAGCAATTTAGAGAGAATTCACCCATGACGTCGGGCTTCAGCCCATTATTTTCTCTAAGCATGCCGCTAACATGTGTTTTTTTTATTTCCTGTGTATATAATAAGTAAATAAATAAAGCAGTAATAAAGAAGGGCAATCAAAAGTTTTCATGTTGAGCTTCTTAAGCCTAGTGGGTTCAACAAACCGGCGTTAACTACTGCCTTTAAGGTCTACATCAGACCTTTATTAGAATATTCTATATATGTTTCCCTACTTTAGCACTTTGGTTTAACCAAACTAACCGCATTAAAAAACAAAACAAAAAAGAACCTGTATGTCCTTTTTTTTTTGTTTTGAAGAAAGATCTGTAATTGCAAAGAAATCTTCCTAAAATAATAAATTCTAAAATTGGTTCACACTTAACATGGCCTGCGACCATGGCGGCATACGTTTTGTACCTCCATGCTTAAACCAAAATACAAATGCAAAGTAATGTACCAAAACTCTCATATACACAACAAATTATGTTGTATTTAGGCCTCCACGAAAACATAAATATTTTGACGAATTGACAATGGACAATATTTCACTATTCCGTAAACAAAACGCCAGGTTTCTAGGTGCCATGCTAAATGAAAATCTAAGCTGGAAGCAGCATATTAAGTTGACCAATAACAAAATTGCTAGGTCGATTGGTGTACTCGTAAAAGTTAGATCTTTTTTTTCCCACCATATTTTAATAAACTTATATAACACTTTGATATTACCCCATCTCCAATATGGGAATCTTATCTGGGGGAACACCTACAAAAGCACACTGGAAGCCCTTTGAAAACTTCTGAAAAAAGGCTGTCAGGGTTATAACTTTCTTATACTCTAGGCAGATATGAACCATTATTTCAGAAATTAAAAATAATCAATATCCATGACATTTACAAACTTAACGTCATAGGATTTATGTCAAACGTTAAATGTGGCGAATTATCACAGCGTGCTCTAAACATTAAAATTTTTCTCTACGTATGATAACACTTCCCACAATCTAAGAAATAAAATAGAAATGCATGTTCCATTTAAAAGACTGACTTGTAGTCAGCACTTTCTACATATAAGTGGACCCAAAATATGGAATTGTTTGTTTTGACCAAATGCCACATAACTTACGAAAAACTCACAATGGTCTAAAACTATCTTTAAAAAAATATCTATTGTCAAAGTACTTAATATAAGTCTACATGATGGATCGAACATAAATGATATATCTGTTGTCAATGTATTTATGTAAGTAAGTAATGTCTACATGATAGATCGAACATAAATTAAGAATTTAATTTGTTTATGATTATTAGCAATATATTTGTTGATCAGCCAGTTAGGGGTTTTTTCCCTCTATTTTTGATTATTGCATGTTTTGTATTTTGTAAAAGAGGTACACACCGACATGTGTTTGGGAATACCAAATAAATGTTGACTGAATTGAATTTAATCTATAGCTAATACTCAATACCAGCATATAAACAATTATCAATTATAATAATGTAGATACAAGCATTAGGCCTGTTTAGATTGAAACTTGGTTTCTTTGTATTGATAGGTCTAACAATTACAATTAAATTAGCAATAATGATCTTCAGTTCTCAAATCAACTTGTGCAAATATCAAATAAACAATACTAATACAGTAAATACTCGAATAAGCGCCGGCGCGCTTATAACATTTCTGGCGGCCAAAAAAATTGGCGTGGCGCTTTACTTGCCTGTTTCTATGTTACCTATTTCACGTTTTCCCGTAGTTCAGTAGGCCTATCACAGGTCATATTGTGATAAACAAACGTTTATAAGAAATGCTTGTCTTCATTGTGTTTAAATTTATTCATTTTAACCCTGTATACATTGAATTTAAAACCCTGTTCATTACACGCAGGGTAATATTATATACTCTCGATTAAGCGCCGCTACGCTTATTCGAGCATTTACGGTAATAATGATGATGATAATGATAATAATAATAATAACAATAATAATAATAATAATAATAATAATAATAATAATAATAATGATTAATAATAATAATAATAATAGTAATATTAATAATCACAATAAATAATAATTATAATAACAATAATAATAATATTATTATTAATAATAATAATAACAATAACAATAACAATAACAACAACAACAGCAGTAGCAGCAGTAGTAGTAGTAGTAAGAACAACAACATAGTACGAAGAATAACGATGTGTTTTTATTTTGAATCCCAGTGAGAATCAGGAAAAATGTTTAAATTATTACTACATCAATACACATACTCTATACCGTATAATTCTTTATTATTATTCCCAATTTCTTAATTTCTAAAATTAAAATTAGTAGAAATATGAAAACTATGCAAATATTTTGGGGGAAAAATATATGAATTTCTTCAGAGATGTCACCTAATTTGTCATAGCTATTGTAATAATCTATCTCAGAGTTGTGTATCGATCGTCTTGGTATTGAAGATGGGACTATTCCCACGGAACAGCTGTCTGCATCCAGTGAATTTAATTTTCGACATGGGGTACCTCGTGGACGACTCAATACTAAAGCATATGCTTGGATGTCAGGGTCATGGTCGTCAAATGTCAGTGACCAATACCAGTGGATCCAAGTTGACCTCGGTAAACTACATGAGGTACATGGGGTAATTACACAAGGCCGTAACGAATACATCGCACCAGACGGCTTAATCTGGGATCAATGGGTGACGTCTTATGAGATTCTTTACAGTGTCGATGGTAACCATTTCCAACCAACCAAGAATTCAAATTGTCAAGTAACGGTAAGTGTCTTTATATAGTTTACTTCATTCATTCATTCATCTTTTATTTCGGACTTTCATGCCCATACAAAAGAACAACAGTTCAACCAATACAAATACATATAAATATCAGACAAAAGTGAAAAAGACTGAATCAAGAAAAACATCAAGATCAGGAAATCATCTTAATGTACGACAATGTTCCACTGTTTATACATTTTAGAATTGGAAAGAGCATAATGCTTAATGGCCAAAATTATTGAATTAGAGCTGATTTTAACACGGTTCTTGAAACTATGTATAGAGTTTCGAAGATACTCGTCAAAGGACGGTACACCATTGGATACAAACATAAAACTTGCACTAAAGTGCCTCGGTTGTCGCAGTAATAAACGAAGGGCATTATTATAGCAGACTTTTAACGATCTTATAGTACCTTTGTTATATCTACACCAAAGAGTAGAACAATATATACTAACACAGTAGCATTTAAACAAATAACATTTAGTCGTCATAGAGCATTTACCAAATTTCCTACTGAGAGAGGTCTTATACATATCGAACGGTATTGACGTTTAACGTCACACTAACGCTTAGGTTATTGTTTATAACGTGACCAAGGTAGGTAATTGTAGCTGGGGGTCGCACAACTCAACAAAAGGGTCTCAACGCTTTCTATGTTCTGAAGTGTTTATTCAACAATACTTGATAGATGAAGAAAGGTGAAAACGTATTTGCATCTCCAAGGTTCAACGCGAAGCTAAATTTTATCCATCCTATGAACAAGAAGTTATAATCGTATTCTCAAAATAAAGTTAATCATTAAACATAATATCAATCAATAATCACAATTTTCATAGTATTATAACATAGTTAACTTCTGTTAAGTATCAATAATCTATGAATTTAATACGGGAACCAGAATATAAACAATAGAGGGCGTAATATAAAATGTATTCATAACACGCTCGAGCCCACTCAAGCGGAACGAAACTTCGTGACAAGTTCGTTGCTAGCGATACGATATTCAAGATTTCCTGTAGTGGCAAAAGGCTTTGATCATGATATACATAACTTCTTAAAAGCGTACACGATAATTTAACACGTTATTCAGTTCTCCAATTAACACTAATGCTAGTGATTATTCTCACAAAAGAATACCAACATCATAATATTAAATCTAAACTCGTTAATTACTGATAGGCCTACATTGAGTTGTACAGCAATGGCTGCACACACACACACGGTTTTACACGTGCATATCTCGTATCTCAACTAAAACTAGTAGTGTATTCACGAAAACTGAGAAGATAACATTAACTGTGAATTATATTGATTATACTAGTTAAACTTACTTACAATTTGAAACATTAACTTATCGAATTATCTTGGAGTCGGAGATTAAAGAGGAGAAAAACTGACAAAACATCCATGCTCCACAGCAATTTCTGCGTTCGTGACATTGCCAGGAAATGTCGAAATGTATCCCAACCTTAAGGTAACGCGGTTGCCGTTACAAATAGGGTTAACAAATAACAAAGGGGATGATTTAAGTGTAATACGAGGCTCGCCTTGCAGGTTACGCACCTTAGGACAGATTACCATACATTTTGATTTAGACTCATGAAACGTGATATTATAATCACTAGCAACTATATTACAAAAATAAATAAGACTTTGTAGTCCTGCTGCTGATGGATCCATAAATACCAGATCATCAGCATGGCTTAAACAATTGATTTTAGTACCGTTTAATTCACATCCGACATTAGGATTATCTAAAAGTACATAAAGCGGATCAGTGACTACATTATACAGTAATGGAGACATGACTCCCCCTTGACGCACTCCGTTCCTAACGGAGAAAGGATCAGATATGAAGCTACCATACCTGACAACAAACTCCTGCGACCGACACCATGATCGAAGGACTTGAATAACAGGGTTGGGGGTACCTCGTTCAACCAGCGTCTTAAACAACGTCCAGTGGTTGACTTTATCGAACGCTTTGCTAGTCAGTTAGTCTACGAAAAAAAAAACACAACCGAAACAAATTATAATAGTAATGAAAATAATTGTTTTCAACTTAGAATTTATTGAGGAATAACATAAAAAATCTAGAAAAATATTATTAGTGAATGAAATCAAATTTGACCATAAATGGCATTTTTTTTTACGTTTTTACCCAAATTCAATTTATCTATCAAATAATGTTGATGATGTTACATTATTTTATATTTGTGACTCAAAAAACACTATAAAAACGTATTTTTATGATATTTTTGGCTAAATTAACAAAATAACAATAATAATAATACTAATAATAATATTATAATAATAATAATAATAATAATAATTAATTAATTTAAATAAAATACATGTTTTACACTAAAAAACACTAAGCTACAAAACGTTTTGTGTCATACTTTCTAAAAAAATAGTGGATACTCATCATCAGGCCTTGGTTCCCACGTTTGTAAATTTTTAAAATTACACGTATTTAAAAGTTTTTTTAAAGGTAGTCCACCATTCAAGATTCAATATGAATATAGTTAGCGTCATACGAAGCTATTGAAATTATCTATCGAACGATGTATATAATGACATATTATATAATTTAAACTTCTGACCCTAATATTACTAAAACAACTGTTTTTTATGACTATTTTTGCTAAATTTAGTAATATATATTTTGTTAAAATAAAGTCGAGATATAATTTCACTGTTTCTCTGATTAAACTAACAACCTTTTCGTCTGATACTTTCAAATACTGGCCACATACAAAATAAAACACGAATACAAATTTCAGACATTATCCATTTTTTTTATTTCGAAGTTAACAGTATGTCATATGTTATTTACCGCAAAAATGGCAAAACATTTACTTTTTGACCAAAAATGGTACATTAAAGCGTGTACCTTACGATACTAAGCAATTTAATTTAAATATATGGTATCATAAAGAAAGCAGTATTAAATCTGTTTATCAAATTATGTGTCTAAAAACATTATATTAATGCTGTGACCTAAAAGGAGCAACAAACCTATTTGTCTATGATTTGTTTTAGCTATATTAAATAAGATATGTTTTTTTTTGTTTTTTTTTTATTAAAGTGTCATACTTTCTAAAAAAAATAGTGGATACTCATCATCAGGCCTTGGTTCCCACGCAATGGGTTGTTGTCACGCTGAATTGTAAATTTTTAAAATTACACGTATTTAAAAGTTTTGTTAAAGGTAGTCCACCACTCAAGATTCAATATGAATATAGTGAGCGTCATACGAACTTACTGAAATTATCTATCGAACGATGTATAATGACATATTATGTAATTTAATCTTCTGACCCTAATATTACTAAAACAACTGTTTTTTTTATGACTTTTTGCTAAATTTAGTAATATATATTTTGGTAAATAAAGGCGAGATATAATTTCACTGTTCCCTGATTAAACTAACAACCTTTTCGTCTGATACTTTTTCAAATACTGGCCACATAAAAAAATAAAACACGAATACAAATTTCAGACATTATCCATTTTTTTTTATTTCGGAGTTAACAGTATGTCTTAGGTTATTTACCGCAAAAATGGCAAAACATTTACTTTTTGACCAAAAATGGTACTTTAAAGCGTGTACCTTACGATACTAAGCAATTTAATTTAAATATAATGTATCATAAAAAAAGCAGTATTAAATCTATTTATCAAATTATGTGTCTAAAAACATATTAATGCTGTGACCTAAAAGGAGCAACAAACCTATTTGTCTATGATTTGTTTTAGCTATATTAAATAAGATATGTTTTTTTTTTTTATTTATTTATTTTTTTTCTAATGAAAATACCATGCCATCAACCCTTTTCGAGTAATCGTCTAATGCACTCAAAAACTGATGAATTTTTATCACTAGGTCTTGGCTCAAACGGAATGGGCTGTTGCCACGCCAAATTTGATAATATTAAGTCTATACCATTGTGAAATAAAGTACTGAAAATAATTAAAAATATGATGTCTGATAATATGCTTTTAGCCTAATTCAGTACCGGTATGTGCCTTTTTTAAATGTGTATTGCATTTTTTTTTCCAGTATTATACATATTTAAGTATTGTGTTTAGGCTAATTTTAGAGTTTATTAGATACTAATGTTTCTGTTAATAATTGTCTATGTTGCTGTTAAGTTAACATTTGGCAAACTGGGTTTCAGTTTGCAAAGTAGGATTCGGAAATGTTCTGAGCAGTAGACCAAGCACACTTAAATTGGCCTAGAGAGATAAGAAACTGTAAAACGCTAGATTGTTAGCATTTGTACAGTAAAATTGCTTTGATATTACAAATATTATGTCTATATAACAATTGTAAAATAAAGTACCAAAAATCATTAAAAGTGATGTCTAATAGTATGCTTTTAGCCTAATTTAGTATGCGCCATTTTAAATGTGTATTGCAGTTTTTTTTCTCGATTATATACGTATTAAGTAAGTGTGTATGCTCTTTTCTGGATTCTATAATGTATTTTATGTTTTTGTTAATAGCTTGATGATGCAAATTATTACTTACCGGGTATCAAATTATTTAGAGGTAAGGACTACCCTCTGCTGGACACAGGCCCGGTAGTTTTGAGTCTGGGTTTCTTGGTCAGAACTAATTAGAAAATATAAAACTGAATATTATGAAAATCATACTCTTACAATACATCATACAATACTATAATAATAATATAATAATTGTGTCAATAAAATATGTTCAAAGCAGGCAAACATCATTTACAACAACATTACATCACTATTTTGACTTGACATTACGGTGGCTTATGTTACGTGCCACGATGTGAGAATCTTGATTACCATTTGAACCAATTTCTTGGTTATTTATGAAATTGTTATTTAATTTAAAATTTCAAAATCAATGAGATATTTGATTTGCGGTTGATTGGTCGATGAACAAGACATGTATAAATATAGCTTAAGAAAATGCATAGGCCTGACATTACAATTGTTGTTGCTTTGATATTTTATCATTGACCACACTAGTATAATAGTTTGATTCCATAATTAGGTATTGCTATTTTGACCCCTTAAAATTAATGTCTAATAACAAGTTCTAGCCTGTGGTAGGCCCTATAATTTCATTTTCAAATAATAATGAGGTAGTTTCTTTATGTAAAACACCTAATATTTTTTTTTGTTTTGAAAAATATCGAATATGCCAATTATGGTATAAACAGATTGGGTCAAAGTTCAGACCTTTATTAACATCAGAAACACATGTTAGATACAGGAATGGTTGTGTATAATTTGTGATTAGTCTCAAGTTTTTACAATCCATAGTTTAAGAGATATTGTAAGAATTTTTTTTTATGTGCACTTCCGCTCATTTTCAGTCCATATTTCTCATTTGACCAAACAGGATCATACAAAGTTTGAGCAATTTGACACCTAATATATTATCATGACCTTAAAACTGTCTTTCAATATTGGTCAATATTCAATAAAGGCGCTTTCGGTCATTCCCAGACCACAATACCCATAATAGGAATATCTGAGCAATTTAAGACCAATAGTTAAAAAATGATATTGTTATGACCTTTAACCCAGATATTAAATATTTATATATCGAAATTTAGGTGACTTCCACTAAAATTTGTTTTTTTTTTCCAGATTTTTAATATGATGTTGTAGGGTACACATTAAGTACAATACAGTTGAAATTAAAACTATTGCAATTACTTCCGGGTAATTCGGTAGATTGACTTGACTATCTGGATTTGTTTCAGATATTCAAATAATACGGTATATTTTCATTTAAATTGTTTATATTATTATTGAAATAAGTTGCCAGTACTTGTATATTATGTCCAGTGGCGTAAATGGGTTCTAAGAGGACCATGTCCGAGACTATAATAGTCAGGACCCTTAAAATATATAAATTTGCCGACTAGAGTAAATGATATCCAGTTAAAAATTACATGTATATATTTTTTCTTTTACTGAAATACCGGTAATCCATAATAAAACTATTCCCGCCGAAACATCATCCCCGACTCGAACATTTTATATTTGTATATTTCTCTTTTATTTATTTTTTGCTGGAGGCTCTCCCGCCAGACTCCATATTGTTATTTCTGAGTTGGAATTTGCGGCGGGACTATTGATTACGGTACTATACTGTATAAATTGTAATTTCACCAAAATAAATTATAGTAAATTATATGCTCCCATCGGACACTATTCCTGTATTTCTGAGTCCACACTTGGAACGTAAAGAGGCCAGTGCGCAGCATTTTTATTAGGTTGTTCCAAATTTGTATACAGAGAGTGAAGCAAAAATGACTCCAGGGAGGAGAGACGCCAAGGGGGAAACCCTGCTGGGATTGATTATGTACATCGATCTCACCTTTTCACAGTGTAAAAAGTGCAACTACATTATTTAGTTTTAGACAAACTGGCATAGCGCATAAACGAAGAAATATGGATTTTTCGTTTCTATGAAGGGCGTGTTTCTGCTAAATAACGCCAAAAAAACGTTCTTTTTTTTTGTTTTTGTTTTTTTATAAACGGTGAAATTCCTTCTGAACGCGTTTCAAGTGAAAAGTGCAACTAATTATAGAGACACGGTAATGCGGGCATTGGCAGGTGGGCGGACCTTAAATGACGGTCACCAACGGAAGTTGAAGCTGACCTTACTTCTTGCGATACACCACGAAGAGGGCGCTATTACCTTGGGAGAGTGGCAATAATTTTTACTCTTATCTGTTCGGACAAATTTTAATCTTTAATTATCACCTTTTTGTTGTGAACATCTTTGGCTGGTTTTAATGATAACTGTCCATCTTAGTATCTGTCCTACTGCTTTGGCACGCTTTGGTGTTTTGAATTTGTAAAAATTGTCAGTTTTAAGGTGAGAGTACCTAAGCTTGCAAACCGCGGCAAAGAAGCCATGTTGAAAAGAGGGACCTGCAGGGTAAGAAGTTGTTAAGCATTACTCCATTTTGTTCTCCTATACTTACAACTTGGGCAACTTGGTTCGTTAGATACAAGTCATAGAGAGGCCTTTTTAAACATTATATCAAGTATTGTGGACCTTGTACGGTAGGAGAAATATACATTTTAATTTGTCTGTCCTTCGAACTGAAATTCAAGTCTTAGGCCTAGGCCCCCTAGGCCTACAACGTTCAGTGGTTGAGCTACCTAGAGGAGGTGTCAAGCAGAAGGCCAGAGCCGGGCCTAGCAGTGTGAGTGAAGCTCTAGCAACACCCTGGAGTGGTACCAATAAGCCAGTATCTGAGTCCAAAAATGTTTTACTTAGTACATATTTAATATTTAAACTGTATAGAGGGAAAGGAGGACACAGTATACAAAATTACAAACTTTTAAACATTGACGTTTTAGCAACAGCAGGGGATATTGAAAAAAATCCAGGACCTATTAGGAGGGGTAGGAAACCTAAATTTCCATGTGGAATATGTCACTATGCAGTTAGAAACAACGACCAGGCAATGGAATGTGATGGATGTAGATCGTGGATCCACAACAGGTGTTCTGGCATAACAGAGAATAGATATAATTACTATTTGAATTTGCAAAATTTCAACTGGATTTGTCCATCATGCGAAGTTTTGAATTTTGCTAGTTCGTTATTCACTGTTGACAATTTTGAATCTCAAAACTCATTTGGTAGTCTATTAATATTTGAGAATTCTGATAGTGAGAACTCAGTGGAGTTCAACCCAAAGGTTACCTCCAGTCCTCAACATAAAACTACCATTAGTCGCAAGACCGTTGTACCTAAGTTTGCTGATCTAACTCCCTCAACGCAAGAAGGTGGGGTGTATTTGTCGCAATTAACAATATACCATCAATTGAAAGAAGCGACATGAGCGGAGATGATTCTGAACTGCTCTGGTGTCAGCTGTCATTTCAGCCCAAGGGAGAAGATGTATTTGTTGGGGTATACTACCGACAGCCTGACTCTTATAAACTCGAGTCCTTAAATGGTCTTGAAGACCGTTTGCTTAAATTACAAAACTCTGTTAATTCACCATTTATAGTTTTGGGTGGTGACTTCAATATACCAGGTATGCGATGGAGCCCAGATGACACAAACATTCCGACAAAGAGCATTCAGTCAAAGATCATTAATATTGCCGATGACTGTCATCTAGACCAAAAAGTCAACTTTACTACTAGGAAAGACCCAACCAGTGGAACCAAAACATTCTAGACCTGCTGTTTACAACTCTACCAAATCTAATTCAAAATATCCAACTGCGTTCAGGAAATAGTGACCATACTACTGTTCTGGCCGAAATTAGAAACAGAACACCACGCACTATCAAAGAACCCTGAACTATCCTTAGATGGAAAGATGTCGATGAATCTAAGTTCTTCGATTCTACTGAGAAATTAAATAATGAATTTATACAGTCATCACCGCAGTCCAGATCCGTGGAAGAAAACTGGAACCACTTTAAGGAAGAGCTCACTTAGCTAATTGAGAAATCCGTCCCCAGAAAAGTAATTAGAGGACAAACAAAACCACCATGGCTAAATACAAACCTTATTAGACACCGTAGGAAGAAAGATAGAAGCTAGGTTAAAGCAAAGAAAAGTGGATTAACTGTTGACTGGGAACATTTTAAGTCCTTAAAGAAGTCAGTGAAATATGAAGTCCGTAGGGCCAAGCGCGCTCATCTTCAGGAAATGACAACGGAAAACCCAAAGCTCTTCTGGCAATTTATAAATTCAAATCGAAAGGACAATACTGGTGTTCAGGTATTAAAAGTAAATGATAAAAACATAATCTCAGACCAAGAAAAAGCCCAGATATTGACAGATAAATTTAGGAGTGTGTTAACCAAGGACGACTTAACTGACACCAGGTCGAGTCTTCCACAAAGCCCATACCCGAGTATACCTAACATCAGAGTGTCAGTAGATGGTATTGCCAAGCTACTGAGTAACCTGAATGTCAACAAAGCTATGGGGCCAGGCTGCATACCAAATAAGGCACTAAAACTTACCGGTGATGTCATTGCTCCCATACTGAAAGTAATTTTTGAACAATCGCTGGATACAGGGACTTTACCATCAGATTGGAGGAAAGCCACCTTTTAAAAAAGGAACACGATCAGATCCTGCCAATTACAAACCCGTTTCATTAACATCAGTTTGTTGTAAATTATTATAACATTCATATACAGCCAACTTATGCAGCTCCTTGAAAATCACTAAATCTTAAATAAAAACCAGCATGCCTTCCGTAAGGGCCTGTCATGTAAAACCCAACTTGTTATGGCGATGGGAGATCTGGCATCTAATTATGACAACCAGAATACAACAGACATAGCTGTGCTTGACTTCTCTAAAGCTTTTGACAATGTATCACATCAAAAGTTAATTCAAAAGCTTGACTACTATGGAGTCAGAGGAAATATCCAATCTTGGATCAAGTCTTTTCTCTCTGATCGACTCCAAAGAGTAGTGATAAATGGTAAATCGCCCAGGTGGAATAGGGTTAAAAGTGGAGTGCCACAAGGCACTGTGCTTGGACCGCATTTATTCCTCCTATTCATCAACGATATTAACCATGCAGTTAGTGAACAACACGTCTCTTTGCTGATGACTGCTTACTATACCGAAAAATAAAGTCACAGGTTGATGAACAACTATTCCAAAAGGATCTCGACACTCTTGCAAGAAGGGCAAAAACATGGGGAATGAAGTTCAACCCCACCAAGTGTACTACAATGCGCATTTTCAGGAAAAGCAGTGTGACCGATAATTTATGTTGGCTAAACTAAACTGGATGACCCTGGTATCTCGACGAGAAATAAATCAGATTGTATTCCTTTATAATGTTATGAACAAAAAAATCAATATCAAGTCAGTCAAGTTTGATTTTTTTCTCCGCCCCGAATTTCCTGCGGAACAGCGATCAAACCAATGAAGAGGCCATTTTTTGTCGCCGATGGATCATGACTCAACTGAAAAGTGTACCACAAAACACGCGTTTTCTGAGCGCGAACCCTATAACGAATGCGTGTAAAAACACGCATTTTTAGAACGCATTCCTAACCGTGTTTTTGTTTTGTGGCCCGTTTCCACTGGGGAAAAAGACGTGTTTTTTAATAACCGTTTAAAAACACGAGTTTTTTGCTCAGCAGAAACAGGCACGAATAAATATTTTTAAAGGGTTATCAGAAGACGCGCTCGTGGCGTGCAATAGTTAAAATCGGCGAGATCAGTGGTACCTGGGGTCTGCGGACCCCTTAGAGGTCAGGGAAAAATAATCGGGGCTCTGCCAAGTCAGAGGGGGCCCACAAACATGTTTGGGGGGTCAGCTTTGTATTTATTCCATTATTTTTTTTCTTTTCTTACAATAGTGTGATCATGCCTTGACAATAATCAAATACCTTTGACAGGCATGATCGACTTAGTTCACAGTAAATTGTTTTAATTGGCATCACATTTTAATTCCAATATTTTATTGGTGATCTGATAGAATCTTTTAAATTATTATTTTTATGTTTTCTATGTAAAGATGTCTAGTATAGGAGAGCCACTTGGTAGTGGCAATCGTCAGGTAATGTACATCGTTTTATATTTTTCAAATATATTTTTTAATCTTTCCTAATTTTTTCATATTTAAAAAACATAATTTTAATGTAATTAATGCTGCTGCAAGTTTAGAATGTTGGTTTTTTGTGCTTCTTGATATTCTGTAATGTTGTTGTTGTTATTATTATTATTATAAGGACTATTTCTATTCATATTATTATAATTATTATTATTATTTTTACGTACACCATGGTGAGTGCCCTTTTGCATTCTTGGCTTGATTGTATTGTTTATGTTCCTTGAGGAGACCATTTTTATACTGTAGTTTGATTCAGTTCGTTGTTGGGAATCGTGTCTCGGTTGTTCTTGTTCTTGTGTTATGTTTTTCCTTACGAGAGGATAAATGAAATGAAAATGTTTTCGCTTGTATTAACTTTTCCAAGGATAATAAATAAATTAATAAAAAATCGGGAGGAGGCCTTAAATTTGACAAAATTAAAAGTAAATAGGTGATAACAGAAATTCAAATTTTTAGTCAGAGAGTGTCATTTATGATTATCTATCTACAAGTGTCATAAACTTTCTATTTCAGCTGCAACCAGGGTGGGGCTGAGGTGTTGAATTTAAGGCGACTCAAATTTGATATTCCACCAATAAATTATAGTGTGACCATGCATTCATATTAAGGCCTATTATCAAATGACAATTTATACACGTTTATTTATGATGAAATCCTACATATTTTTTGATTCCTATTAATTTATTAATGGGGTGGAGCCTCTGTACACCGGGAGCCCCGGTTTACAGAACTGCCTGAACCACTGGTATTACGCCACTGGTTATAACCGATTGAAGTGTTGGAGAAATCAATGTTAACCTTTATGCTGTGTGGTATTTATAGAATTTTGTTGGAAATTCGGATCATGACACTATGGTGACAAACATACTTTCTGACCCTGTCTACGCCCAGTTCGTCCGTGTTCATCCAACTGACTGGTATTCTCATATAAGTTTACGATTTGAGGTTCTTGGATGCTCAGCAGGTAAATTTATATTAAATTGATAATTTAGTACATCTTCACAATGTTCAGCGGAATAAATTTAATAGCTAGGAAAGCTTTAGTTTTCAACAATATCTCAACACACTACGAATTACAGCACTAAGTGAAATAGAATTTGAAAATATTTGTTTACGAAATTGATTGAATTTAATTGATTTTGTTTCTTTAAAAATAGGCATAAATACTTCAAAAGGATACTTTATAGATGTTTCAAAAAATCCGAATAGACCTGACGTACCTTCCTATTATATACACTCAGTAGTTTTATAAAACTCATATTGGAGTGCCATTGAAACGCTTTATGGTTAATTTGCTTGCCTTCCAATCACAAGGTTTTAGGATCAATTACGCATGCCTGGGGTGGGTCCTTTAGTTAAAATGGTGTAAAGAAAGTGAAAAAAAAAAAACAAAAAAAAAACAAACAAACACAATCATTGAGGTACAAGTAGGCTTAAAGGTACTGAAATCTTAAAAAGAAAAAAAAGAAAAAGATTATGTCGCATCATAAGAACGATTATTTGGCATACAAAGAAAATCAATTGGTGGTGCTAATGACGACGATGATGATGATGGAGAGGATGATGATGACGGTAATGATAGTAATAACAACAACTGTTGTTACTGTGGTAGCAGTATCATTATTGTATTACTACCATAACTTTATTTAAACGTATAATAACTTGCCATGTATCGGATTAAACGTCTTTAGCAGTATAGTTAAATTTTTTCTTGTCCGAAACAATGCTTGTTTTAGTAAGCAGGTGTAAAAAGTTAATTAAAAAAAAAAGAATAAACTTGAAATGAAAAAATGTATTTACCTCTGTATATTTTTGTGCAGACAAAATGGCTGAACACTCAACTTATTACAAGTCTTTAAACTTTCATCGTTCAATAACGACTCAAAACTCGACAGGAAGCTGCATTCGATGTGCTGTGAAGTGTATGAGGGCGCCAGAATGCAAGTATTTCAAATGCGATGGAGGATGCCACCTTTACACCTGCAGTAAAGAAGACAATGTTGTTGCTTTTCAGTTTGGCTCATATATTCCTTTCAACTAAGTCCAGTCGCTTTAATATTTTTTTTGCTAAGATCTCGAAAGTGTAAACGTACGTGTGCTTATGGGACATGTGCAAGATTTTTGCCTTGTGCTGATTGGTCAGTTGCTAAGTTTGATCGCTCTTGAAATAGGGCTAATGAAAACTGTGTATGCAGTAATTTTATTGCAAATGTGTTCACTTTGTTTATTGGAACCCATAAACTAATTTTAATCTAGCAATATGAATATTATTAAACATTTTAACTGTGGTAATTCAACTTATTTTTAATTTTGTAGATGTCGTATATTGGTAAAAGTGCTTTTGAATACTGAAAAAAGCTTTTACGTGAAAACGTGATTATTTTGCTTAAGATATTTCCCTTAATATTGTTGCTAAGGTTTCATAAAACTACAGTGTAAAAACATACGATACACATACACGTGGGCTTGGGAAAACACGTATTGTTGTGAGATCCGGGCTTGTTTCCAGTCCTAGTCTGATTCATGCCAAAAACTTTATAAGGATTTTTTGTACTGACAGTGACATGCTTAAGTTTCAACTTGGGATTAAGATTTTCCTAAATATATATAAATATATATATTCCCACTCCACTCAAACTTGACAGACTGACCCACATTGCCCCTGTGGTAATATCAAGTTACTATTAATATATTCAGGAGTTACAATTAGTTGCTGGTTACACAAATTTCTGCTCAGTTTTGGGATTATTATTTAAAGGTTAAAGGTTATTCATTTATATTGCGCAAAATACGAGAG
>NW_022735645.1:52527-71550 GCF_011630105.1 Anneissia japonica | reverse complement strand
TTAATTTATTTGAAGGGCCAAATTATTTTTACAGTTGATCTTGCGGGCCAAAAGATAACTCAAAGTTGTAAGCAACTTGTTATAATATATGAAAAATCATTACAAAACAAAAGTGGTGGAGCCAAGATCTGCCCGATGACAGGGGAGGGGCGATGTCACGGAACCTCTAAAGGGGACCAGGGGCGCCCAGGGCCCTAAAGCCCTGAAAATGTAGAGATTTCGAATGTTCGCACGGCCTCATATTCTGTAAAAGGAACATAGATTATTTTTTCCCTCCCAAACGAATTGTATTGATTCTCTGTCGGTTGGGAGGGCGGGCCGCCTCTCTCTGACCCCAACTGGAACCATCATTTAATATCAAAAATATATATATTCATCAAATGATTATTACATGTAAAACAATTTAAAAATTATTTTAATATTACAAAACTGTGGGGATTAATTTATTTAAATTAATGTGAGATTGATCTTTTACAAAGTAACTGGAGATTTCTTTATGAACTTAAAAATACGCCCCAGTATGTATAATCGCACATCAAAAGAATTGATTGATATTGTATTTAAAATTTTCCTAACATAAATAATTAAAGTAGACAGATACGTTTTTCTACAAAGTTATACGAATGGAGTCGGGAATAAATGATTTTCTGTACCTTAAGTTTTGTAAATTTCAATCTAAAACCAGACGTACTATGTAATTGTTAACCACGAAATATTTAATTTCTGTTACCATGCCTTTATAAATTAAATGTGAAGTGAATGGATCTGGCTATCAATAATGTAGGCTTAATGTCCCCACTCAATTTGGGTCAAAACACGGTCAATCAATCAATCAATCAATCATCAATCAATTATTGGATCTACTTTGATACAGTAACACTCATACAAAATGCATGGTGCATACATGAGTAAAGAAACATACAAAAATAAAATAGGCCTGCATTAAATTACTAGCTATTGGTTCGGTTTCACAGTAAAGGCGAGCGACGATCATCTTATAACCAAAAATACTAGTCTGGCGCCCTCAGAGTTTTGATGTTTTTGTTGATGTAGTAACAACTGCACAATACTTACATGATACTGTATAGTAACTCCGTTACATTGTAGACTGTACCATGTAATTGATAACGAAATAATTATTCTATGTTATTGTATTCTAGTTTAAACACTTTTTGAGTTTTTAATTCAAAAAATAAAATATCATATACAAAACAAATTCTTATTCTAAACAAAATTATGAATTAATATATGTACGTATCTAATGATAAAGAATAGACACATTTTGTCTGAAGTTTGTATAAGATGCTTTGAAATTTTTTTTAATTAATCAATATAATATATAAGTATTTGTATTTGTTTAAAATATAATATTTCGAAAAAATTATGATTCCGAACAGAGACGTGCCCATGGTAGGCCGGCCTTATCCAATGATAAAGAATAGGCAGATTTTGTCTGAAAATAGCATAGGTTGAAAGCTTGGTAAAATCGTTAATTAGTCGTTAAAACATATATGTGTTTGGATTACTTTTAAAACTCTACTCAAGAGAAAGTAAAATATGATCTTGAAAATATAGCTTTTCCAAAATAATATGATTCCGATCAGATGGGCCTCCAGAATTTATGTATCTATTAATAGGCAAATTTTGTCTGAAAGTAGTATAGGTTTAAAGCTTGGTAAAATCGTTAATTAGTCGTTAAAACATATATGTGTTTGGATTACTTTTAAAACTCTACTCAAGAGAAAGTCAAATATGATCTTAAAAATATAGCTTTTCAAAAAAATTATGATTCCGAACAAATGGGATAACAGATTTTATGTATCTAATGATAAAGAATAAAAAAATGTTAACTAGTGGATAAAACATATCATTGTCTGTATTCTTTTCAAACCTTTATACAAAAGAAATATATCTAGAATGTTAAAAATACAAAATTCATAAAAAAATTATGATCTGAACAAAACCCTAAATGAACTAAAAAAATTTCAATGCAAAAGAATAGGGAAATAGGCCATGGGGTGAAAATCCTAACGTTCAGTCCCGTTCCGAAATTTTCCTAATACTTTCACTCATTATGATAATTATTATAATAATATTTAAAAGCACCAAAAAAAGGTTCGACCGTCAGAACTTCTGCAAATACGAGAAAATGACGTTTAAACTTACGAAATTGAAAGTTCTTTGCGCTAGATTAGCACACGACATTTTGTAAACGTCATTGTACTCGTTCGAATATTGTATTTTTGATACGTAGTTTATTATTTGCGAACTTCGTATTACTGCTTTAAAAACAAATTTTAAAATTATAATTAGATATAATGTGTATTTTAATTACAGAATAATATTTTTTAGACTACTATTAAATTGATTTTGTTACAATAACTTCACGTGTTGTGGTACAGCCAACAACAGTAAACAACAAGAGTAAACAGCAACATGGCGACTAGCGACGGACAGTGTGCCGGTGTTGTAATACAAAGTGTTGTTTTCACCGCGAAGAAATTGCTAATGAAACTCCAATTCTAGTTACAGCAACCAGATTCTTGAAGATTGTTACTTGTAACAAATTATGGATAGTTTTAGACAGTCTTAACCGAACTATAGCTGACAAACTTGTGTCTTAACTAGGCTAGGAATGGATGTGCCTCTTGGAATGGATGAGGGAAAGGCATACGATTACGAGGATGTTTGCTATCGTCGTTACATCGACACGAAGTCGAAAGCAATGATAAGTTATCATTACCAAGTGTAGTGTAGTCCCGTCAGTACCTTACCCAGACACATTGTACAATGTATTAAAACTATTCCTTAAAAAAATGGTGCTGACTGTGCAGGCCCCGGCCTAGCTAGGCCTACCCCACTTAGCTTCGTGAGTGGATTTCCCGTACGATTGAAATCGTAACGGTACTGGGTTTGGTCTACAGGAGTTCGTGCTTCGAACAGGTCATTGCATTCATAGAAAAAGCCTTTTGATGGAGAAAGTGTACCTTTTTAGTAAAGGTTTGCCTAGGTCGAAACTAGGCCTAACTCCGGCTATATAAAATTGATTATAAGATTGAAAAATGTTAATTTTGTTATTGTAGTAGTGATAGATACTATGTACACGTTTAATTATTGTTATTTATTCGTTAATGTCATTATATTTACATTAATATTTAATATATTGTTTAAGTATGAATTATTATGTTCATGTAAAAATTAATCTTATCAATTAAAATTGTATATTTTAAATAATATAGTAGGCATAGTTTAATGGAGATCATCAAATGCGGTTGTAAGACCGGGTGCAATCAAGGCAGTTGTCATTGCAATAAAATGAACATGAAATGCTCCGATCTTTGTCAATGTACAAACTGTCAGAACAGAGATGATAAAGACACCATGAATGAAGATGCTCAATTTGCAGACGATGAATACCTAGATGAAATTTACATAGATGATTTGTTTGATTAAGATTTGATGTGTTTCTTATTTCATCATTATTATGTATAATATAGAAAATTTAAAAAAAGGTAACGTATTACCGTGTGACCCTTGAATATGTAAGAACTTCAGAACCATGAGACTTAACACACAGTGACACAGGAGTATGTAAAGCATTATCTATTTTTATTTATTTTGTACAGGTATAATAAAGAAAACTTTAAAAAGTATAATGTAAAAGAGACAGATGTAACGGTGTAGCCCATGAGAATGTAAGAACTTTGGAACCATGAGATTTAACACACAGTGACACAGGAGTACGTAAAGCATTATCTATTTTTATTCATTTTGTACAGGTATATTATAGAAAATTTTTAAAAATTATAAGGTAATGGTGTAACCCATGAGAATGTAAGAACTTAGAACCATGAGACTAAGCACACAATGACACAGGAGTATGTAAGGCATTATCTATTTTTATTCATTATGTATGATGTACAAAAGTTTAAAAAAGTACCGTATAATGTAACGGTGTAACCCTTGAGAACTTTAGAACCATGAGAATAATCACACAATGACAAAGGACTGTGAAACGCTTCACTGTATTTATTTATTAAGTATTATATAGAAAATTTAAAAAGTAACAGACTCACTAGAGCGCAAGAAGCTTTTATTAAGATGTATAACACGTGTACAGTACATAAATATAGAGTTATATATTGTATAAGCTCTCAGAATATTTGAGAAATAAGTATGAATTTTTCATATTACAGTATTAAATTTCAATTTCTATTTAATAAAATGTGTCCCAACATGTGTCAACCGGAGTATACAAAACAAATATACATCCATGCACATCATAACAATGCATCAAGTTTAAATTTCCCCACATTTAATCCTTTATTACAATTTGAAAGTAAAATAAATACAATAATTTTAAAAAAGGAATATGAATGCAAAAATACTGTAAAAAATGAAGTGTGTACACATACAGGGAACATGCAGACACATAGTCAAAAGGAAGACCACAGGAGTCAAAAGAAGTCAAAATACTAATACATTTTCTTTAAATTGTTACACAATTATTGTTTTGAAAAGAATATCAAATAATTGCAATTACAATAATAAAATAAGTTTTTTTGTTGAAATTTCTCATTAATAATTGTGCTGTAAGTTGACGCGAACTGACGTGTACTAACGCAATCCGACATTACTTGACACGATTTGACCTAAAATGACGCGATTTCATGCGAGTTGACGCAAGTGGACAGCTCATGGTATGATCGCGACGTGCTTCTACACCGCTGTATCGCGGTGTGTTTTCCGACGACCAGCAGCCTAGGAACGTAATAAAACGGTAATTTTATTAAAATTGCAGAAGATATTTTGGTCGAACTTTCTATATTTGTTTCAAGACATATTACTTAACTATTGTAGGCCTAAATTTTTTATAATGAAAAAATCGGAACAGAATTCGTTTTCTAGACGTCTTTTGAGCTTCACCCCATGGCCTAGAATCAAAGAGAACGAAATAAGTGAGTTTTTAAATGAGATTTAAACAAAGAGACGGATGGCGACTCACGAATAGATAGCGAAGAGTATTCCATAATTTAGGAGCAGCAACCATAAATGAACGCTCCCCACATGACTTTACCCTGCAGGGTGGACTATTAAAAGTAGTCAAATCGGACGTTGATCTGAGGGTACGAGCGCATGTTGAGGAGCGAAACTTAATAAGTTGAGAATTTAAGTTATTTGAATGAAATATTTCACCGGGCGGCTTTTATATTTTTATGTTTTTTTAATGGAAAGTGGAATGGAAGGTTGGTATACTTTGCATTATCGTTACTATTCCGTGGTTTATTGTTGATGATATATATAAAAGATTTTACATTTAATGGTTTTTTTTTCATTTAAAAACCATCCTTTTTTACTTAAATTGTAACAATAATAATTCATAATAAATATGTACTTGGAACTAAGGATACTGTACATCCTGTAATATTTAAAAATGAAAACTAACAATACAAAAACTACAGTTGTATACAACCATATTTACTTGAAGTTCATGTAACAGGCCTAAAATATATTAATATATATAATTTTTAACTCCATGGACAAAGTAAATCAAAACCAAGAATTTCAATTTCATTTAGAAAACAAAAAATCATTTTAAATAGCCGTCATAAATATTTCACCTACTGTACTTGGTGAAATCATTGTTTTATTTCACTTAAAAATATATAGATTTTAATTAAGCCTTTCTTGGACAATACTCATTTAAAAAAAAACTTATAACTTGAGCATAAAAATTTCTAAATTAAAAAATGTGCACCCTGATTTTACTTGAAATTGCCATTTCTATTGTTGACTTTAAGATTTATTCGTTTTTAATCATGTTTGTCCTTATTTTTAACGACGAAATGTTGTAAGTGTTTTAACGACAAAATAAATGATGTCATATCAGAGGCAAATCCATGAATTTTAATTAGTTTGTCCCAGAGAGTCACTTTCACTGATGGAGGGTCTATACGGGAGCAGCCTTCATGACGTAGGTTTGATTGATAAATTGAGATTTTCAAAGGACTTAAATAATTATAGTAAATATAGGCGAAATTAATCCCCTTTGGGACACACCTATTAAGGGGATACTTTACCGTGAAATGAGGGGCAATATAATTATCTTTTAACACTACGGCCAACTCTCATTTAATAAGATGACGGAGACACATACTGAGTGTGCCAAATGATTGATTAACCCCTATTAAAGGGAACAATTAATTTGTTCTCATTGTGTCAGGACAGCTACATCATTTTAAAAATAAGAAAAATTCATTCAACTTTACATTTTGACACCTTTTCAGCAATAGATCAGAATTTTCTCCTCTGAATCCTTAGAGTAGACGTGGGTATACAATTTTACCCTTAACCATAGGGATTTATTTTCTTTCTTTTTCGTGTACTGTTATAGGATTCTAATCTATGCCATAACGTGTACCCTCAATTGTAATTCGTTCTCTATTCATGCTACATCCATCCAAATATAATGCTCAATATTAAAAAAAAATTGGTCTTTAACATTGCATCATGAAATAATACAGAACATAAAAAAACTACTGTTGTTTGAATTACATTTCTGCTCATTTCATATTTTTAGGAATTGTATTTGCATTGCAAATTATTGCTATAAATTAGTTCGAATTTTAATGCAACTGATTCTTATGTTAATAAAAACATGCTAAAAACCCATATAAATAAGGGGACATTTTCACGTCTTTACTTTTGTTCCCTCGTATGGGGACAATTCTTTTTTATTTCCGAAGGATGTATTTGACACAATTATAAGAATGATACATGTTGATAAAATCTTAAGTGATGGGAGGTTTAAGCATGTTTGTCTCCTGTCAACATCTTCCACCGATGAATTTCCTTCAATGAAGTGATTCACCCAATCACACGCACGTATAGCAGAATTGTGTGAAACCGAGGTATACCGTAGTGCTCTGTATACTCTTTTTTTTCAATGGATGGACTTGTGTTGTATAGTTAAACTTAGGCCTACTTAGGCAACACCTTTTTAATACCTTGTTTAGCGCACCTAATTTTTGAAAAATCTTCAGCGACGGGCTGAAAAAGGATAAAAATAAAATATTATTTGAGAATTTTGCAAAATATTCCTGCCAAAAGGTGAAAATAAAATTTTATTAGCAAATATAAATTTAGGAATTTAGGAATTTAAGGAGAGGCAGATACATTACGGCTAGTACCTTGTTTGTGTCGCGGTTGATCACAGACCTACACCCCTGGTTCTTAATTAATTTATTTGAAGGGCCAAATTATTTGGAGTTTTGGTCACGGGCCAAAGAAAATCTTCGAGTTTCAAGCAACTTGTTATACTTTATAGACCTAAGGTAAAATTCTGAGATGTTGTGGCCAAAGCCTCTTGTTGCGTCCGCACAAACTACTGACAACAATTTTTGCCTACAAGATTGTGCTTAATTTGTCAAACTTGTTTGACATTTGCTGATTTATTTTATACTGAAGCATTATACGGTGCTTTGTATTATATATAAATGTGCTACCTTCTTAAATGTTAGGTTATAGTATGATGGCAATTGAAATATTATGAATAAAAGTGGGATGACCCCACAAAAGATAAAAATAACTACTGAGAATTGTTTTCAATTTTAATTAATTGTACTACAGCACAATAATAGGACGCTAAATTTATTACAATTTTTCACCATAAGATTGACATGATTTTACCAAAATAATTAAGACATTTAATTTTTCACTATTTCTTGCTTATTGCTAATCTTTAATTTTTTTGCTTGTGTAAACCATAAAAAAAACCACTTGGCCAACGATAGGAAGAAGCGATGTCTCAAACTCTTAGGTGGTGGGGGGAGGGGGGTCCACAGGACAAAGCCCGGAAGCTCTAACAATTTAGTGATTTGAAATGCTTAAGGCCCGAAATCGATCGTACAGCCTCATATACTGTAAAGGTTACATATGATTATTTTTCACTAACGAATGTGTTGAGTTCTCCTTTGACAGTCATTCTGACGGGAATATACCTCCGCAACTGGCACCACTACTTATTTTCAATTATTTTGTTGGGAGCTGACGGTTTTAAGTAGCATGCTAAAGTTGTAAAGTATATATTTTCATCTATTAGGTTGTTTACAGGCAAGTTTAACTGTATGTAAAGTAGCGTTTCCTGAAATGGGCATTTTTTTCACAAAGTAAAACTACATACTTTGTTTCTATCATAATTGACCTTGTTTCTTATGTTTGCTCTTCATTGTTCACGCCTAGCAAAATATTGTTACCTACTCAGGCGTCCATACAACAACTTCCTGGATTGACTAATCCTGTAGGAGTATATGTATTTTCTCTGTAATTTCACTCATCATATTTCCACCAAATACCAGGGATTTAAAAGCCTATATGCCAAAAACTTTGTAAGGATTTTTTGTACTGACAGTGACATACTTAATTTTCAACTTGGGATTGAGATTTTCCTAAATAGCTATCCATCACTTTATTCCAACTCCACTCAATTTTGAAAGACTTACCCACATTGCCCCTGTGGCAATATCAAGTTATCAATAATATATTCGGGATTTACAATAGTAGTAGTTGCTGGTTACACACAAGAAATTCATTCTTTATGTTTTTTTCCTGCCAAGGAAAATAATTTTCATGAGACTAATATTTTAAACTCATGACGAATAAAGTAATCTATGTCTATCTATGTGTGTGTCTATGTCTAAATCTCTGCTCAGTTTTAGGAATTATAAATAAATGCTATATTTCACCGGGGCTTTTATATTTCTATTTTTTTCATGGAAAGTTTAAGGTTACTTTGCATTATCGTCACTGTAACAACTCCCTAGTATATTGTTGGTATATAGAGAAGGTTCGATATTTAAGGGGTTTTTTTTGTCATTTAAAAACCATTTTTTTGACTAAAATTGCAACAATAATGATTCATAATAAAAATGTACTTGGTACTAAGGATACGGTATATCCTGTAATATTTAGGTACAGTAACAGCACAAAATCTACAGTTGTATACTTCCATATTTACTTGCAAGTTCATGTAACAGGCCTACAATATATTAATAGTTATACTTTTTAACTTCATGAACAAAGTAAATCAAAGCCAAGAATTTCAATTTAATTCAGAAATAAAAAAAATATTTTTAATAGGCCTACATAAATATTTCGCCTAGCTGGTGAAATCATTCTTTTATTTCACTTAAAAATATATTTATTTTGATTAGCCTTTCTTGGCCAAAACTCATTTTTTAAAAACTTATTAACTTGAGCATAAAAATCTGAATTTAAAAATGTGCACCCTGATTTTTCTTGAAATCGCCATTTCAATTGTTGATTTTCAGATTTGATTGTTTTTAATCATGTTTGTCATTATTTTTGACGACGAAATTTTCTAAGTGTTTTAACGACGAAATAAATGATTTCATATCAGTGGCAGATCCATGAATTTGAAATAATTTGTCCCAGAGAGTCACTTTCACTGACTGGATATACTGGAGAAGCCCTCATGACGTAGGTTTGGTTGATAAATTGAGATTTTCAAAGGCCTTAAATAATAATAGTTAATATAGGCCAAATTATGGGCTATTACAGTAGAAATCTCCTTTGCGACACACCTACTAAGAGGATACTTTTCCGTGAAATGAGGGGCAATATAATTATCTTTTAACACTACGGCCAACTCTTATTTAATAAGAGGACGGAGACACATACTGAGTGTGCCAAATGATTAATTAACCCTTATTAAATGGAACACTTCATTTGTTTTATTTGTGTCAAAACAGCTACAGCAGTCTTAAAAAAGAAAAAAATCATTCAACTTTACATTTTGACACCTTTTAAGAATTTTCTCCACTGAATCCTTAGAGTGGACATGGGTATACAATTTTTATCCTTAACCACATGGATTTCTTTTTCTTTGTTTTTTTTATGTACTGTTATATTGGATTCTAATCTATACCATCACGTGTACCCTCAATTGTAATTCGTTTTCTATTTACGCTACATCCATCCAAATATAATGCTCAATAGTTAACATTGCATCATGAAATAATATACGGAACATAAAACACTACTGTGGTTTGAATTACATTTCTCCTCATTTCATATTTTTAGGAATTGTATTTGCATTACAAATTATTGCTATAAATTAGTTCGAATTTTAATGTAACTGATTCCTATGTCAATAAAAACATGCTAAAAACCCATATTAAGAGGTTTTTAGTTTGTGTCCTCTCAAATGGGGACACTTTTTTAGTCCCTAAGGATGTATTTGACACAATTATAAAAATGATACATGTTGATAAAAAATCTTGGGAGGCTAAAGCTTCTCTTACCTTCTGTTAGCATCTTCCACCGATTAATTTCCTTGAATGAAGTGATTTACCCAATCACACACTCACGTATAACATAAATTCGTAAAATCGAGGTAAACCGTAGTGCTCTGTATACTCTATTTTTCAATGGATGGACTTGTGTTGTATAGTTAAGCTTAGGCCTACTTTGGCGACATTTTTTTTGAAAAATCTTTATCGACGGGCGGAAAAAAGATAAAAATAAAATTTTATTTGATAATTTTGCAAAATAATCCCAAAATATTCCGGTAAAAGTATCCCAGTGGAGGAGGGGAAAAATAAAATTTTATTTGCAAATATAGGTAAATTTAGAAATTTAAGGGAAGAAGATAAAATACGGCTAGTACCTTGTGTGTATCGCGGTCGATCACAGGCCTAAACCCCTGGTTCTTTAATTAATTTATTTGAAGGGCCAAATCATTTTGAGATTTGGTCACGGGCCAAAGAAAATATTCTAACTTGTTATACTTTATGGACCTAAGGTAAAATTCTGAGATGTTGTGGCCGAAGCCCCCTCTTGTGCCACACAAACTACTGAGAATTGTTTGCAATAATTTCAATTTATATTCTATTTTTAATTTTTCTACATCACAATATTAGGACTCTAAATCCATTACAATTTTGCACCATAAGATTGACATTTGCTTGTGTAAAACCATCGCAAAAACATTTGGTCAACGATAGAGGAGGAGCGATGTCCCAGAATATCTTAAGGGGTCCACGGGGCAAAGCCCGGAAGCCCTAACAATTTCATAATTATATTTCACTAACGAATGTGTTGAGTTTTCCTTTGACAGTCATTCCGACGGGAATCTGCCTCCGCAACTGGCACCACTACTTAATTTTAATTAGTTATTTTGTTGGGAGCTGCCAGTTTTAAATAGAATGATAAAGTGGTAAATCATATTTTTATCTGTTAGGTTGTTTACAGGCCCGTATGTTCTTTGACCAGAGACCGAGAAGCTCTGACAAAGTAGCATTTTTAGGCCGTATTTATTGGATTTCTGCAACCCATAATTTGCCTTGGATTCAAAATATTGATCGCGACCCAAGTTAAAGTTGCCAAAATATTTTGCAGTGCCATCGGACGTTTAAGTTGTCGGAGACCGGTAATGTCATGTCTTCCTTCTCTTTGTGCAAGTTTAACTGTATGTGAAGTAGCGTTTCCTGAAATGGGAATTTTTCCCACAAAGTAAATCCACACATTTGTTTTCAATCATAATTGACCTTGATTCTTATGTTTGCTTCTCGATGTTCACGCCTAGCAACATACTGTTACCTACTCAGGCGTCCATACAACAACTTCCTGGATTGACTAATCCTGTAGGAGTATTTTCAAACCAAACATGAAATTACAGGCATAATCGTAAACACAGTCATACAACGTTTGTTCAACCTAATAGTTTTCTAATAATTTTCTCTTTAATTTCACTCATTCTATATCCACCAAATAACAGGGATTTAAAGCCTTTGGTCAATTGGTAAGTTTCTTCGGAAAGACTAATGTGGTAGCTTTTATAGAAAAATATCCCGGACATGGTTTTATAAGTTCGAAAGGAAGATTCATAACGACAAACTAAAAAAGCTATGCATTATTATTCGTACGAAAAAACAGACTTAGATGCAAAATGCTGGAAAATTTTGCTTGATAGGTGAGTTTATATCGGCCTTGGCATGAGCTAGGTCTAAGCCTACAGGGCCGGCGGAACGTTTTTCAAAGTGGGTGGGGGGAGCGCATTTATAAGATGAATGGGAATATGAATCATGCAGATCGGGAATCAAATCTAGGGGATGGGGTCAACATTTTTCCCAAAAACGAAAGGGGATCCGGGGGTCCTCCCCCGGGAAAATTTTGATTTCTAGATAGCGGGAAATGACCTTTCTCGACTTTTGAGCTAGGTGTCTAATGACTTTGTTTTTAAAAATTCAAGGTTTTCCTCCGATTGAAAACGGTCAGGTAAACTTTTTCATTCTTATTACAGTAAATAGGCCTGTTGTGTGTATACATACATAAAAAAAAAAAGTTGCATACGTATTCTTTTTCAATGAATTGATAAACTCTAAAGAAATGGGGGGTCCTGGGGTTTTGATTCCCAGGTGGCGGGAAATGAGCTTTTCCGACTTTTGATGTGTCTTAATTACTTTAAGTTCTTCAAAGTTTAATGTTTTCCCCTCTTGAGAACGGTCAGGTAATTTTTTCCCATTGTTATTATAGTATATATGCCTTATGTGTGTATACATACATAAAAATAAAAAAATGAGTAGTTGCATACAATTTTTTTCTATGAATCGATAAATCTCCAAAAGAAATGGGGGTTCTCCCCCGGGAAAATTTTGATTCCTAGAATGCGGGTAATGAATTTTCCCGACTTCGGAGGTGTCTTTTAATTACTTTGAAGTTCTTCAAAATTCAAGGTTTTCCCCTTCCATGAATCAATGAACCCCAAAGAAAAAGGGGGATTCTAGTTCTGCCAGGAAAAAATGTTGATTTAAAATGGCGGGAACTTAAAAAATTCCTTACTTCTGAAGTGCCTTTTAATGACCTTTAAAGTTCTCAAAATACAAGGTTTCCGCTCTTGAAAACGGTCTGGTAAATTTTTCTCATACGTATTACAATAAATATGCCTTATGTGCGTACACATACATAAAACAATTGAGTAATTGCATGCGTAGTCTTTTGACATGAATCGATAAATCCTAAAAAGAAAGTGGGTCCTGTGGTTCTTCCCCGGAAAAATTTTGATTCCTGAATGGCGGGAAATGAACTTTCCAGACTTCTGAGGTGTCTTTTAAGTTCTTCAAAATTCAAGGTTTTCCCCTCTTGAAAATGATTCCATGAATCAATGAACCCCAAAGAAAAGAGGGGTCCGGGTTCCCCCGGGAAAATTTCGATTTCCAGATGGCGGGAAATGAGCTTTCCTGACTTCTGAAATATCTTTTAAATGACTTTTTAAGCTCTTCAAAATTTAAGGTTTTCCCCTCTTGAAAACGGTCAGGTAAGTAGGCCTATTTCTCATTTTTTATTTTATGTGTGTATACATACATAAACAAATGAGTAGTTGCATGCGTATTCTTTTTTACATGAATCGATATATTCCAAAAAGAAAGGGTGGTCCGGGGTTCTCCCCCCGGAAAATGTTGATTCCTAGATGGCGGGAAATGAGCTTTCCCGACATTTGAAGTGTGTTTTAATGACTTTTATGTTCTTCCAAATTTCAATTTTCTTATTGTAACAAAATAAAAAAATCAGGTCCTGAAAAGGTAGGTCTAGAATTATTATTTTTTTGTTGTCCAAGGGAGGGGTCAGGACCCATGACCCCCCTCCCCAGATCCGCCAATGTGAATTGCGAGAAATGTAATTCGGTCGGGGACTGAATAAACATTCTCTTTCCCATCCTCCTTTTTCCCTTTTTCTTTTCTTTCATATTTTTTCGATCATACAAAAATCTTCAGACATTATATATTTTTGCCAAAAAGTGTGGGGGTGGGGGGTGGGTGGCCCCCGGCCCCCGGTTCCGCCGGCCATGGCCTATTCTGGGTAGTGTAACTAGATAGAGCCATGATGGTTGTGGTTTAGTCCCGAGCCAGGGAATCCGGATCGTTACGGCCCTGAGTCGATTCGGCTCCGGTCGATTTTGTCAGGCCCTTTCGCCCCTTCTCGGGCCGAAACGACCCGGGTTAGAAGGCGAACCAGATGTAGGTTGTCTTCTACTGGACCACAATTTAATTTACAAATTTAACTGATAAAAGGTAGTATAATTATCTTTAAATAAAGAAATAAAATAGTAATTATTATCCAAATAATATTCATGTATTCATAAAGTCATCTAATTAATTGGTTACAAGTTTAGCTTTTAAAAGATGTGTTTCGTTTGGCCAGGTGATATTGCAGTTTGTGTGAGCCTATCACTACATAACAGCATAAAAGTATGTAATTATTCTACCAACATACATGCATTTTCATGAACAAAATTGCTTTTAGCATTAATAGAACCATATGACCCACTCAAGCGAAGTTTATGTTTTTTAATTCATTAATTTTAATTTGGATAGCCCTACATAACTCTGAAAAGAGACGTACATCCAAAGTGATTTTTTCCTCTACTTTAGTCATTTCCCGTACTTAGAATTACTAAGACAATAAAAGAAATATAGGCCTAGTTAAAAATCATTCTACATGTTTTAATAAGCTCACAAATCTTACAGCTACACAGGTTGCTCACAATATATCAGATGTATTTTCTGCGTAATAAAATGATTTTAAAATATAGAAATTCAAAATGTTTTACTTTGTCGAATGAATGACAAATGATTCCCTGACATCATATTGTCATTCCTTACTTACAAAAAATAATTACGAAATTATCAAAAATTAATTAATTAAACAATTAATTAATTACGCATTAGGCGTAGTCCTTCAACAAAAAGTTTATTTTTCAAGTGTATTGAAAAGGTGTATGTATACCTTTATTGTTCCTCTCAAACCCTATCAAACATATTTCACATTACCTCCGCCGTATGTTGCATGCCAATAGAACAGTTTTAAACTAAGCAATATCTTTTAACATATTATAGTGAACATAAATCACAAAAATTTAGCTAGGCCTACCCATTGTCTTTTTGTAGTCGATCTAAGCATTTGACACTCCGTTATGGTGCCTCGTTATAATCAGTTCATGCGTTATGACAGTTAAATGATGCAATGGTAATGACATAAACAATAGAATGGATGTTAGTTCCTTTTTGGTTTTTGTTCTCTGTGACCTTACATTATAATGAGGCCAATGCCCGAATAAAATTAACATTAGATCCTGTATAGAGGTCAAGGAACCTGTACTGAGGGTGCTTAAAAACAGGTATAAAAACTGTCACAGATCGTAAAATACCTTCATTCTTTGGGAACACATCGGATGGTTTGTAGAACCATACTAATCAGCAATGCTTTCGAAAAAGCTTTTATTTTATAGACTTTTTGCAAGCTTTATCGCCTGTATAATTATTAGTAGCATTGAGATATAAGCTATGTCTACAAACGTTCAGCTTTTAAACGTATCACCAAAAACGGGACAACATTGAGTGGAGCTTTGTGTTTAATTGCTCCACGATGTTTTTTTACAGTGTAGACGCTTCTGGATTACATCTGAAACGAAGTTAGGCTTAAAATAGAAAGTGTATGTTTTACGAGAGAAGCCTACTATACATGCAACATGTATACATGAGAAGCACACAAACGTCTAGACGAGTGACTATATTTTTTTCGAGATCACCAACGTGGATCCGCCACTGCTTTTTTATGTTAAGTTGTTATTACATATTTATGCAATATTTTTTGTAATACAGATTACTATAACAGAAAGCAAAATTCATCACACGAATCATTTGCTGCTTGTTAATTCATTTAATTTTTTTGACAAACGATAGTCACTAGTAATACTATTTAATAGTTTATATTGCCCTCCTAAAATGGTTTGAATATAGTATAAAAAACAGTTTTAATTGTTGCTTGTGTGCATTTTGATTCAAAAGTATACACTTGCTTATAAAATGCCTTATATTATATCTGTCTCTTATACACATCTAGATGTGTATAAGAGACAGATACTGTATAATATATTATATTATATTATATACCAAAATTGTACTTTTGAATCAAAATGCACACAAGCAACAATTAAAACTGTTTTTTATACTATATTCAAACCATTTTAAGAGGGCAATATAAACTATTAAATAGTATTACTAGTGACTATCGTTTGTCAAAAAAATTAAATGAATTAACAAGCAGCAAATGGTTCGTGTGATGAATTTTGCTTTCTGTTATGGTAATCTGTATTACAAAAAATATTGCATAAATATGTAATAACAACTTAACATAAAAAAAGCAGTGGCGGATCCACGTTGGTGATCTCGAAAAAAATATAGTCACTCGTCTAGACGTTTGTGTGCTTCTCATGTATACATGTTGCATGTATAGTAGGCTTCTCTCGTAAAACATACACTTTCTATTTTAAGCCTAACTTCGTTTCAGATGTAATCCAGAAGCGTCTACACTGTAAAAAAACATCGTGGAGCAATTAAACACAAAGCTCCACTCAATGTTGTCCCGTTTTTGGTGATACGTTTAAAAGCTGAACGTTTGTAGACATAGCTTAATGTATAGGATCTTGACGTGTGTAGCATTCAATGTGTATTTGACATCATGATGTCAAATACCTAAGCACGTTTAATGCTAAACACGTCAGAAACCTAAATACATTAGGCCTGGCCTAAACACGTTTAGCTTTTAAACGTGTAAAAAAAAACGGGACAACATTGCGTGGAGCTTTGTGTTTAAATGCTCCACGCTGTTTTTACAGTGTATAGCCGTGTACTAATTCCAAAAAAAAAAAAATCAAATGGAAGGGGATGCTTCTTCCTAAACCCAAAATCAAAGAGGGACAGGGAGACACGTCCCCAAATATTGTTAGGGGGTGAGGGTTGGTCCCTCAATTTTCGTCCGCAATGTAATAAAGTCAAGAAGTTGCCTAAAAAATTGTTGTATGTACTGCATAAATGACCCAGGTTTTAACGAAAGTGTGCGTACCACCGGTACTCTATCTCTGCCAAAAAACATATGAATAATTTTCTTCGCGGGCCAAATTTGGCATGCGGGCCGCCTTTTATGAACCAGGGGTCTACACACTCTGATTACTGCAATGTAAGTTTGCTTCGATCTTTTAATTGATTTTATCTATTTATTTAATCTTGAAAAGAAAAAAAATACTTTCACATTTCTTTCTGGTAAAATGATGCCAGGATTTGCGTGACGGAGATTCGATGTTCCTGACAGGGACTTACTCGCGGACGAGAGAATCAAGCTTGGTTTCCATACAGTCGCTACACGCCATCGCTGACAGCTTCCTGTGATGTTGATTTTTCATTCGAAAAAGCCATACAAAGAATATAAAAGCACTAAAACACGATTTATAAAGAGCCCGTTACCATATATGACCAAACTCACTTAGTAGTGAAACCCTGGGGACGGTGGTCTCTTCAGTCTAACCATTTGAAACAGAGGCGCCTTGCAATTGAATAATAATTTTAAATAGAATTCTCATGCGTAAAATTGGTCAATTTTTTAAAGATGGGTTCACTTGGGTTTTACGCATTAAATAGATCAACTAGTCTTTCTTAAAAGTTGTATTTGGATTATTATGAATAAACTCGTAATATGGGACCACACTAGAGTATTAGGTTGGATAAAATGCATCCAGTTTTATATAGGTTCATTGCAATTAGAATTTATGCATAAAATAGGTCCACATTACATTGTGTTTATGAGTATATGGTCCGTTTTTTAAAACATGTGATTTTATTTATAAGCCAACATTGCATAGGCCCCTATTAGAAACATAACAATGCTTACTAGTTTAGATCAGCTTCGTTTAAAATGAGTTTTACCAAAAAACATTGAAAGCCAAAATATGAAATTATTTAAAGTGGATTGGTCCTTATCAATTCAGTTATAATTTTTTTCGCGTAAAATTGGTTCACATACATTATTACACATTATTTAGTTTTTACACATGAAATCGGTTTTTATTTTAGTAGATTTTATGCATAACATGGTCACTGGGTCACACAATGAATATGAATTATTTATACGTGAAAGATTTTCCACATATAAAATATAATTAGCAACTATAAGCAATAACATTTTATCCAGTTTTGAAAGCGAATGTTATGTTTTAGAATTGAGAAAGTTAATTTTAGAATTTAAAATAGATCTACATGATTACACATTTTCATTTGTTAATCTTTTTGTATTTTGTCATGGAAGAAATTTGCAGGACAACACAATATTGCCTCTAACCCTAATCTATTTAATCACCGTTTTTTGTCAAGTGGTAGGGAAAAAAAAATAATGTGATTCTTCTGTGCCAAGTATTCATTCATTCATTCATTTGGTCAATATCAACATACACAGGAAAAAAAACAAATAAAACCACTTATAAAACCATTTAAAACAGTAATTCAAAATATATTTTTTTTGTATAGCGTATGTAGGGTATTATATTATAAATGTTTACTATATATTAGTGACTGGTATGGTATGGTATGGTTTAATATCTCACCAGGAAGCAGAGCTTAAATCTTTGGTCAAACCTGAATGAAACTGACAAAAGTGATATGTTACTTGTGGGTCAACTAATGACCTATTTTGACTTTGCTATATAGGCTAGCGGTCAGAAATTGATTAAGTACTGTAAGAATCTTACATATGAAATTTCTTACTTTACTTCTCATGGCAAATCGCATTATCCACCCCCTCCCCCATTGCTAAATCCTAGATCCGCCACTGAAAGGAGGATTATACGAATTATTATCATATTATATGAATTTCCTGTGAGACACTGTAGAGCATGGAGAAACCACGAAAGTATGAATACTTAATATCTGGTGATGAATTGAGTAGTAGCCTGGGAGAAACAGAGTGTACCCTCGTTCTTATGTGTACGTGGGCCATATTGCAATTAAACAGGACAAGTTGGACGGTTGGCTGCTAGCGAAGAGTATACTCGTCCACGATGTTGCTAAGGCCGCCAGGGACGAGTTTTTATGCTCGTCAAAATCGAGGTAACATTCTAGCGTTTATAACGTTTTTGTTATACGTGGAACCACAGACTCAACGGCTGGTGGTTCA
>NW_022735645.1:43737-52499 GCF_011630105.1 Anneissia japonica | reverse complement strand
GGGAACAATATACCTAAGACGATAATGTACAAATGATATATGTATGTTTGTTGTGTTATGTTGCCGGTAGTACACTCGAGCGGCACAATTGGGACGCCATTTGAACATATACCAAGCCATGCAAAAAGCGGACGAGATAACTCGTACTTGGCATAGTTTATAAAGCGTTCTATCACAGTGCCGTCGACGAGTATACTCGCCCCCTAATATTTTCCTGCCAATTTATTATTATACATATCATTTTGATGATATATGACTGGATAAAATTTCCAAAAAAGTATACTTGTACATGTAAACTTGTATTGGCACACGAGAAGGAACCTTTAAAGAAAGTCTGGCAGTCAACGTCTTAAACGTCTCATCTGAAAATCAGGACGCTATGTAAACTTTCATTCCGAATGTTAACTCTATTAAATGTTAACTCTGTTAAATACATAATTGACCTGATTTTCTTTATGTTCAATTTTTACGCAAAACGATGTTTTACACTTGCTTATAAAATGCCTTATATTATATTGTACAAATTTTCTCGTTTCTTTATCTACCTTATCGACATAAGTCCGATACGATGATATGATATATATATATATATATATATTATCATATATATCATATATATACATATAATAATAATAATAATAATAATAATAATAATAATAATAATAATAATAGTAATAATAATAATAATAATAATAATTTGCATCATAAGACAGCCACAATCTTCCAAGCAAAAAAACATCAACATATAAAAAATATAATATATTTATAATGATGAAATGTCAGTTTAAAAACGAAGAAAAACTTATACGATACAGTGGGTTAATAACAAATATAAATATAAGAATAAATATAAAGTAAAAATAAGTGAAACAATTATCGCTTAAAATACAGTAGAACCTTTCCTTTGGGGACACCCACCCCCTTTAGGGGGACACTTTTCAGTACATTAAGGGAAATATATTTTGAGTGTGCCAACTGGTCAAATCAGTATCTAATATTTTATTGTATTAAAACAGCGAATGCCATCCCTTGTACAGATTTTATATCCAGAAAATTAAGAAATTGAATGCTTGTTATCCGTTATATTTAAAATATACACTATCTATACTTCACAAATAAAAACCGATTTTTTCACCAGGATCTAGAACAAATATTGGTATAAAGCTGTGCATTTTGATCATTGACCGTATAATTTATTGTTTAGTGTATATCTTTATTTATTTTCTGCGAAAGAAACAAAATTTCAGTTATTCTGTGCAGTTGTATGTTGTTTAAGCGTTCACTTGATATCAATTCCCGATAGGTAAACAAATTAAACTTCATGTTAAACAAATAATTCTTGGCAACTTTGGGGCTGTAATTTGACTTGGAAGCATCACATTAATGATACTGTATATAAAATATCCAAAAGTATACATAGATTATTATTTGCTGCTCATAATTCTTCCTTACCTTAATTTCTGTAAATGTATGGAATACCCATCAAATTAAAATAAACATTTGTTACTTCAAAAGAAGGTTGTCAGGTTCGTTGTTTTCTTCTCTTTTAGTTTAAAATACTATGATATTGATTATCTGCAGCATTTTGTCTTTCTTTTTTCTTGGTAAAACTCGATTCTTCCTACTGAAATTGATATTAATTGTTCAGATTATTATATTTAACATAGACATAACACTCGGTTCTCCAATCAAGTCCACATTCCTTTCCACAAAACAATATCCTATCAACATTACTTTCTGTCGTAAATTTTGGATTAATTTACCTGATTGAATTAAAAATTTCGCCATTAAAGAAAAATTTCCTCTAGACTAAAGAAAACATCTACTGTAAAATTACGTTAATTAACTTCGTTAATCAAAATAATTCTCTGCATATATCTATGCCACGCTCGAATCAACTTCTTGGACACATGCTTTCTTTTCAGAAATTTTTAGTTCATTACATGTGTATGTCTTTCTTTGTTTTATTGTCCTTGAGGGCAAAACGTAAGACCACATTGACAAGAAAACTTCTTCATTACTCGAATTTTCTAAAAACTGCAATTGCAAACTTATATTCGATCTCCAGCTAACTGTGAGTACCCTCTATTAAATTTTAATGGTCAGGTAAATTTAAATCTGTCTCATGGAGGTAAATCAACATTTTACGCGTTGAGACGTTTACAGGTTACTTTTTAAAGGTCTAAAGGTATTCATGTACCATCGCCCCTCCGAAGGAGAGGTGAAGGGTATTGCAATAGGGCTGAGGTTTTTGAGTGGATGTGTGGTGTGTATCCTTCCGGAGGCATAACCCAAACACTACTGGACCGATTTACTTCAAATTTGTGTATACATGTATTGACAATACTAGTTTGGCTGGGCCGAGCCGACTCAAGCGAACTGACCTTGGACAAGAATTAATAAAGGTGTGTTAATTTTTGACCGACGGACTGGAAGCGGATGATCTGCTGGCGTGCAAACTTGATTAACTTGCACACGTGAGCTCTATTGATTCTAGACCTTGTTTGGGACGAGCCGACTTGAGTGGATCGACGCTGTAACAATGAAGCGGCTTTATTAAAAACTATTTTCTCCATGATAAAACGTCTCTTTGTTATTTTTTTTTCAATTTCCAGACGGCTTCGCGGCCCTCCAAAAATATTCCGCAGCCCAAATTTGGGCTGCAGACCATAGTTTGCGGAACTTTATGGTTTTCACTCTAACGACCATATTTGAATTATGACCCCAAGCAGTTAAGAAAACATGAATGGGAGGTGTCACCGGTTCTAATGAAATCAACCCAATGTTTTCCACTAGTTTCGTTTTCCAGAATGAAAGAAAAGAGAACCCAGTCTGCCTGCAGCTGACTAGATAATTGTAGACTAGTCTTTTTAAAGGCCAGCTCCGAGCAAAACATTTGTATTGATTATATATTATAGTTATTATCAGTCTATTGATTCACCTATGTTTCGGGAGTTTTCTGAATTTTGTTTTGCTACATGATTTTTTTTTAAATAAGTACTTTTTTGAAAGTGGGTGTATAGGTAAACTTACCCAGCAAAATTCCGTATTCTTTTGCACACAAATGACCTTAAGAGCAGGCATTTTGAAGAAAATCATAACAAATAAACAATAGGGCATAAAATTACACTAAATGACTACACTGGGGTGAATTTAGCTTTTCGTTTTTATTCGTCAAGTGCGTATTTCTTCGCAGTTATCATTTATTCCCCACCGTGCCCACTTGATTTTTTTTTCACTTTCCGGGGATTCAATCGCTTTGCGCATGCGCTAGATTTCCAATCCATTCTCCAGCTCTCGCTCGCTTCGACCCTTTCGTGTAAAAAAAGTGATGCCCATTGTCCAACATACATTTTGCATACTGCACGCTTGGTGCTCCATACAAATTGCTGTGTATCGGCTCGCGGCCGCTTCCCTCGCGGCCGCTCCGACCATACTCCATAACGCTTACCCCTACAACTATTCCTACAAATTACACTGGGCAGGCAATGCGTGGATTGGTAGGAAGATTGTTATTAGTACTATTCCGCGCAGTTCTCTTAGCTAGACCTTGACGGCGGCTGAGATATGACTATGTGTCGATTAGCCTAGAAACTGGGCTGGTTTTGAAACTCTTTGTTTTATATGCAAGTTATTCCATAAACTACTCTCTTCTGTCATTTTTTTTTTTTTTTTTTTGTACTTTTATCAATTGTATTATTGATTCTGTTAAGGCAATTATGTTTATTGTACACCATCTTGACCGACGCGTTTTACAGGTTAGTGTGGTGAAGTCCACAGCAGCGCGATGTCACGTTCTCGCCGTGTCGTTGGTTGACAGTTAGTGTGTTGTAATTTGTTTTCTCATCACGCCTTGGAGTATTCAAAATCCTAGCTAGTGAAAACAAGTAGACTGCTTGATTTTTTTGCGGTTCTAAGCGGATTTTTATATTCTCGTTTTCAGTAAAATTGGCGAATTTTTTTGTCAAGATTACTAATATGATATATGTTCAATGTATTTGAACACATAGTGAAGAGAAAATATATGCCCGGAGCTGGCCTTTAATGAAAAATGATAGAATTATTCTAGCAGTGTACTGTGTACATTTAATTTTACTTTAAAAAAAAATGTGTTATCGCAGGAGATGAACAACAAACTACGGTTCAACTAAAAAGCATAGACTGGTCAATTGGGACTTCTGTGTTAGTTATTGGTGAAGATGATAACACAACATTAAAATTTACAGCAAACATAAACTCTTCGTCAAGTCTTATGGGCACCTCGCTGTGGAAGCTCAGTATATTTCGAGCCAAAAATAAACGAGGAATCGGCACTAAGTATAGCTTTAATCCCCAGATTTTGAGTGCTGCACAACAGGCAACACCACTTCTAAAGCGTAGAGGTAGTACACAAAAACTCAGTTTTACTGTGCCATTTCTTCGCTTTGATCTCTCTGGCGTCGGTTGTTTCAAATATATATGCTTGAAATTAAATAAGAATGATGATGATAGTCAAGACTACAGATTCATAGAGGGGACGTTAAATCCAAACTGCAAAAGAAGTGGTTGCTACAAATGTGAGCATTGTCAATTTTGGTAATTGAAAGTTATCATTAATTAAAATAGTTTCTATGACTTAGTTACAACCTTATTGCTGCTAAAGCTATCTTTACTAAATTAATTTTATCATGAAAAGCTTTTTACGGAAATAAAAATTAACTAAGCATATAATAATTTAAACGATTTCTTCTTATGATTTATTACCCACTTATTATAGCGGTAAACATTGGTTTTGACGCAAGAGCAAATGGTACATTAAATACCTTACCAAGGCAACCAAACAACGAAATGACTTTTGATGTGGACATAATTTCACGTGGTCCAATTGGTATAACTGGTAAAAATTCATGGAATGTAGCCGTCTATGCTACTAGCACTTCTGATGGTAAAGGTACACGTTACAACGAAGTACGACAAGCACTAACTAGTACACAAAGCGCAACAAGACTTATTCCCTTCACTACATCAAAAATTGGTATCGTGTCATACAACTTGGATATGACTGATTTAAATTGCGAGCAAGCACAATACGTTTGTTTACATCTCTCAAAATGTCAAGAATCGCAATATGATTTCGTGATCTCTCCAACCAATGCAAATTTTGACGAAGATGAGAATGCATTATATAAATATTTCCCACTAGATTGTGACGGTAGGTTGTTTACATTCGCTCTTATAGAGTACCACAGTCGTGTCGTCACAGCGCCAGGTAGCGCCCTCTGTTGCCAACCAGACGTTGTTTACCGTTCATTACGCCCGAAGGACTTCATATATTTTCTGGAATAGGCATTTTAAAATCTAATGTTACCATTTTAAGATACATCTTAATAATTACGTTAGAAATTGGGATCAATTGTTTGTCAGTGGGGAAAATGGCGTCCAGTTGAACGCATTTTGCAACGATAGCAGCAGAGAAGTATCACGTGGTATATGTGACGTAACACTGTAATACTCTTTATAAAGTAACAAATATTATCAATTAATATTCTATATTGAGTGGCTAAAACTTTAAAAAACAATATTTTTTTGCGTTTTTTCTATATCTCATTTTTAAATTTTTACATCCTCAAATTTATAAGACATTCAGCAATTATTCATAAAACAGAATAAAATTATGATAAATTTCTGCCTTTAATACTTGATATCATCTAGATACATGGCACAATAATATCAAATCAATTTTTTGTCGTTCCTTAATTGTTTGTAACAGGTTTTTTTCACTTTATTTAATCTTGAAGGCCTGTGTTCTCTTTTATACGTTTATTCTTTTTCGCTTTTAATGAATTTTGTTTTCAAAGATACGTTTACTTGCACTGTGGTGTACAATTTATCTCAAGATATTTTTCTCAAGGACTCTGGTAGCAGCTAGGACCGTAGAATGATCTTGAGAGTCTAAACGGAGAGTATAAATAATTTCAGTTCCGACCTTTCCGGTCTGTCGCAAACAAACTTATAATGTTATGACAACAAGACTAGTAACAGCAATACAACTGAAAAATAGTACGAATCACAATGAAGGTTACGTAATTAACGTTTACCACATAATAAAAAAAAATGATACGAAAGACTCACAGATTACACAGAAACTATAAAAATTATAGAAATAAGGTTTTGTGTTCATGTCTTGATTTTTTTTTTTCTCGAAAGTCCATTGTGTTGCCTAGGACTCACAATGCAGTTGTATATCACATGCTTTGTAACAAGCCGATACAAACAATAGAAATTCAATCAAATAGGTAACCCTAGCACACTCGCAATGTAAATGTAACAATATCGATTATTATACTAAGTTATTAGGTTTTGGGACGATAAATTAGCCAAATTTCAGATAAGTTATACAGTAAATTTTAAACACTTTAAATACTTTAAAAATGAAAGGAAATTAAGATATGACGGATTAGTCTTTTCAATGAAAAAAAATATTGTTAATTTTACTTTTTAAACAAATATGTTTTATCACAGGAGATGGACAACAAACCTTGGTTCAAATAAGTAGCATAGTCTGGTCAATTGGGACTTCTGCGTTAGTTATTGGTGAAGATGATAACACAACATTAAAATATAAAGCACAAATGTCAGAAAAATCAAAGTATGTTGAGGGCACCTCGCTGTGGAGGATCGGTATTTTTGGAGCAGAAAATATACAAGGAACTGGCACTAAATATAGTTTTAAACCTCAGGTTTTGAGTGCTGTACAACAGGCAACGCCACTACTTTTAAAGAGTAGAGATAATATACGAGAACTCAGTTTCACTGTGCCATTTCTTCGTTTTGATCTCTCTGGCATCGGTTGTGGAAAATTCAAGTATATATGCTCCGCATTTGACAAGAATGAAGATGCTAATCCAGATTATAGATTTGAAGAGTCAGCGTTGAATGTCAATTGTAAAAAGAGTAGCTGTTACAATTGTGAGTACTGTCATTTTTGTTAATATTTTCTTTTAAAATAATAATAATAACATGAATAATCATTGTAAATAATAATAATAATAATAATAATAATAATAATATATTTAAATATGTATTTCATTATATTATATTTATGGCTTAGTTACAACTTTGTTATTACTATAATCAGTTAAATTTTTTTTCAGGAATGCATTTGTCTGTAAAAATTCGGTATACTTTATTCAAATATAAAAAGAGCAGACTTTCATATGTATTTACAATAACAATTCAAATACATATTTACATATATGTGTTTCAAATAAAAATTAACTAAAGAAATTATACAAACAATTTTTTTTAATGATTATTATCCATTTATTAACTATATTAGTAGAGGTGGCGCAGCGGGGAGGCATAGGGACTTAATAAGCCGTTGGAAACCCTAAATTTATATATTTTTTGTGGCTTAGCTCCCTTTGAGACTCTGGTGAGAAATTTTGAGCGACGCCCGACTACGCCCACTTTTTTAGTCCGGTACATCGGCCCTCTGTTATGGACGTCGGAACCCGGAACCCCCACCAGGAAAATCCTGGGGCCACCCCTGTACATTAATTAAACCTGAATTTTATTTTTTTTACAGCTGTAAACGTGGGTTTTGACGCAGAAGCAAATAGTGCATTAACTGTTTCACAAAGGCAACTGAACAACGAAATGGATTTTGATGTGAACATAATCTCACGTGGTCCAATTGGTATAAATGGAGAAAATTCATGGAATGTAGCCGTCTACGCTACTGACAGTGCTGATGGTAAAAGTACACGCTACAACCAAGTACGACAAGCACTAAATAATGCAAAGAGCGCAACCAGACTTGTTCCCTTCACTACATCTAATATCGGTATCGTGTCATACAACTTGAATATGACTGATTTAATTTGCGAGCAAGCACAATACGTTTGTTTACATCTCACAAAATGTCAGGAATCGCAATATGATTTCATGATCTCTCCAACCAATGCAAATTTTGACGAAGATGAGAATGCTGTATATAAATGTTTCCCACTAGATTGTGACGGTAAGTTGTTTACCTTCGCTCTTATAGAGTACCAGTCGTGTCTTCACAACGTCAGGTAGCGCCCTCTGTTGCCAACCAGAGGTTGGTTACCGTTCATTACGCCTGAATGACTTCATATATTTTCTGGAATAGGCATTTTAAAATCTAATGTTTTACCATCAAAATGTATTAGAAACAAAAATGCTCACGCTATGTTAATTATCGAACACACATTTAATCATCAGTTTAAATTTACAAAGAAAAACTAAAATACAACGTCTTAATAATTACGTTAGTAATTGGGATCAATTGTTTGTCAGTGGAGAAAATGGCGTCCAGTTGAACGCATTTTGCAACGATAGCAACAGAGAAGTATCACGTGGTATCGTGACGTAACACTGTAGTACTCTATATAAAGTAACAAATATTATCAATTAATATTCTATAATGAGTGGCTAAAACTTTAAAGGAACAATTATTATTATTTTTCGTTTTTTCTTTTAAATTATCTCATTTCTTAATTTTTACATCCTCATAGTTATAAGACATTCAGCAATTATTCATAAAACAGAATAAAATTATGATAAATTTCTGCCTTTAATACATGATATCATCTAGATACATGGCACAATAATATTAAATCAATTTTGTTGTCGTTCCTTAATTGTTTGTAAGAGGGTTTTTTCACTATAATTAATCTTGAAGGCTTGTGTTATCTTTTATACGTTTATTCTTTTTCGCTTTTAATGATTTTTGTTTTCAAAGATAAGTTTTCTTGCAC